>NC_085030.1:15977635-16048723 GCF_963692335.1 Osmerus eperlanus
GATCCCCACCGGTCAAGTGTGGACTGGTGCAGCAATTTAACAGAGCAAAAAAGGGGAATTTGATGCAACCCCACACACCAAGACAGCGACAGCCCCCCTCATTTGGAACATGAAATCTGTTCCAGGGGAAGAGAACTCTAAAATAAGTTATACTTAAAGAATAAGGATGGAAACAACCCGTCCCCCGTTGCCTCCAACTAGTAACATACTTACCTTTAACAGTCGTAGAATTGACTAAACAATAACGTTTTTAACCTAATTTTAAACGTCTCCAATTGAGACGGGTAGTTTATTCCAGAGAAGAGGCGCTCTATATGAGAACACCCTACCTCCAGCTGTTTTTTTCTTAATTTTGGGAACCACCAGATAGCCGGCATCTTGAGATCTAAGTGTCCTTGCGGGGCAATAGGGTGCAAGGAGACCGGAGAGGTACAGTGGTGCCAATCCATGCAGAGATTTGTAGGTTAGTAGTAGAACTTTGAAGTCAGCTCTGGCTTGGATAGGGAGCCAGTGTAGAGAGACAAGAGTAGATGTTATGTGATCAAACTTTCTTGTTCTATTAGTCTTGTAACTTATTAGCGTTAACATTAATTAATTAACCATGTATAAATATAATTATTCTTTGAGTGAATGCTACAAACTCTACTGTGAAACTTTTGTTGTTTTGTCACGTGTTCTTAGGTAAGAAATAGAACAACTGTTCTGTTACAATATGTGGCATCACTAATTGGTTTGATGCGAGGAAATTAGCCAGAGCTGCTGGCTTCTGGGGTGCCAGCCTCTTCAGTGTGCTGTGGCATAATTAAGGCTACCCAGCATGCACACACACACACACACACACGACTGACACTACACACACAAACACACCAACAAGCGAGTAGGCACACACCACACATACACACAAACACATGCAGCAACAAGCTAGCACACCCACACAGCTAAGACTACACATACACCAACACACAAACATATCTCTCCTCCCACTGCGATTTAGAGTCAGGGCCGGTACAGGCAAACATGATGAATAATTCATGTATCTCCATGTTAAATACCCCCCTCCTCTCCTGGTGTGTGTGCTAGGTGATCAATCAGGCTAGCGGGAGTGTGTCCCACCACACCATCCACACCCAGCCGCTCGGCAGACGCTTTGATAGGGTGGATGATTTCTTCATCCCTGCCGCCAGCCTCATCATTAATCACATCAGGTATGTCAGTGTGTGTGTGTGTGTGTCACTGTGTGTGTGTGTGTGTGTTTGGGCGAGGAGTGTTCTGGTGCTCGTCTGGAGGGTGAACATGAAGGGCCTGTGTGAGAGAGTCTAAAGACGGGCGTTTAACTCAGGAACCCCCCCTCCCCCTCGCCCCGTCTGCCTCTGCCCCGCAGACGGCCAGCCCCCGCCAGCGCAGGGCAGGCCGTCTGCGGAAGCCGGCTTGTCGTATGCAGAGCGGAGCGATGTGGCCCCGTGCACTCCTGGCGTGCACTCGCTGCCGAGTCAGGAGCCGCTGGCGTGCAGAGGCTCCTCCCATCGCTCGGCCGTTCAGAGGGGGGCGGATCCTTACGCAGACAAAGGTGGTTTCCACCATGGGGCATTTTGAACGTATACAGTCAACTCCGAAGTTATCGGCACCCCTGGCAAAAATGAGTGAAAAGTCATTATTAGGAATAATAATTTCTCGATGACAGATTTTTTTTACTCAAATTAAATTGGATGCTGGATAGTTCTCATTTATTCCAATGTGACTTTAAGATTAAATACAAAAAGGTGACTTTTTGTACCACTTGTAACACTTTTTTTTCATCTTTGCCAGAGGTGCCAATAATTCCGGAGGTGACTGTAGGTCTCTCATAGAAACTTGTTTAGCTAATATAACAAAGGGGGGGGGGGGGGTAAGAGCGAGGGAGAGACAGGAAGGTGGACCCTGTGGAAGAGCGAGGGAGAAGAGGGAGGGTGGGCCCCGTGGAAGAGCGAGGGAGAGGAGGGAGGGTGGGCCCCGTGGAAGAGCGAGGGAGAGGCGGGAGGGTGGACCCCGTGGAAGAGCGAGGGAGAGGCGGGAGGGTGGACCCCGTGGAAGAGCGAGGGAGAGGCGGGAGGGTGGACCCTGTGGAAGAGCGAGGGAGAGGCGGGAGGGTGGACCCCGTGGAAGAGCGCCTTCTGGCGAGTGTGTTTACTAACCCAGCTGTGAGGAGGTCCACCAACACGCTCAGAAAGTTTCCTACAAAGACACAACGTCTTAAAAGAATATCTGAATGTGTTTTCAGATGTGAGGGTAGGAAACAAATAGAGTAATCTGTTATTCTGTGAGTGAGTCAGTTCTGAGAGGAAGACTTCAGATGTAGAATGTCCCAGCGCCACCGCCTGCTAGCGTTCGTTCGTGGCGCCATGCTAAAAATCAGTAATGCCAGATGGAAAAAAATAAGACTTATTCATTCTCTCTCTGTAGCCTATTACCGTAAAGGTTACACTAAGTGGACTCTCTGGAGCTGGTATTTACTTTACGATATAAATCGTTTGCTCCAAAAGCAAAAGGATATAATTTGTATTAAATGAAAAAAATAAAATGTGACACGTTAGGTTTATGTGATTCTGAATAAATGCTAAAGGAGTCGTATTAGATGAGTCCGGAACTCCAGCGAGGGACTAGTGAACTGTGGTTATGTCAGGGCATGGGTTTGTTTGTTCTGTGAAAGCCATCCCTTTGAATACCCGTCTGAATACCAAACGGCTGCACGGCCGTTCAGCATTTCACCGTTCTGTAATGAAGGTGTTTCAGGTGCAGTTCGGTTTGTTGAGCCAAAAGGGAACATGACACTTAACTTGGACTGTACCTCTAAGACGTGAAATATAACTTCATATATATACAGTATCGAAGCTGAAGTCTTAGGCACAAATGATAACAATTAAAAAAATAAAGCAAAAATGCTTTCAGACACACTGAAATGAAAAGACTACGCACAAATGTTCTCAACATTGTACTTTGTACTGCAGCAATGATACAGAAGCAGAAACATTAAATAAAAAATAGAAGATTATATTTGTGTAAGAAATCTTGGGTGACTAAAACATTTGCACAGTACTGTATGTGTGTACCATATATATATATATATATATATATATATATATTATTTATTTTTTTCTTCCTGAATTCCTAATTGTAAAAAACAGACAAAGACTTCATTTGGACCTCAAAGACTTGAAAACATCTCTGGTGTCCAGCGACCGTGTCCAGCATAGTGAATGGAAAACGTTCTTAACCCTTGTGTTATCTCCTTGTCATTCTGACCCATCAGTCATTGTGACCCACCATCGTATTGCAACAACGTGTAGGACCAACACTGCTAACTTGGCCAAGTCTTTATTTGGCACGTCAGTCGAGCCCTCCTGATGTCTAGTAGGACTTGGAGGGGATTAAGCAGGGGGGGGCGGGGGGGGGGAATTGCAGTAGTTCACAAATAATGGTACCCACACTGTAATCTGGGTTACGTAACAGCAACACAAACAAAAAATCACCTGCACGCACAGATGATAGCGTTCTACGTTCAACTACTTCTAAGAAAGCCCCCCAGCCTACAGATGGTTATTTGCGGAACGTTTTCATTTGCAATCGAGTTCCCTGATGTTACATTATAGTAAGAGAGCATTCAGTCAGCGGCATACAGTCTGATAATACACTTTTGAACACAGTATGTAATTGGACCGCGTTCCCATTCTGCAGTTCTCTCCCCGAGCCTGGAGTGTTGTTCTCAGAAGGGGTGCAGCTTAGTGGAAGTCCACGGGTCAAATCCCCCCTCCCTGTGTGTCGCTTAGTATGAGCCTGCAGAGTGAACACATTACTGTTCAGACTCAATATGCTCTCTCGCTTTTGGAGACTGAATGAAGCTCACTTAGTGAGCTCTGTTTCCAAACAGTGCTGGGATCAAAAGATGGCTGGTTTTTGTTTTGAAAGTATTTTTTGTAGACTTTAATTGTAATTATTATTTAATTGTAAAACTGTAATTTTGTATTTTCTTTACTACACAAATACTGTAAAAAAAATCATTTCACAGTGTATAGTATAATGGGATATACACAATACATATCTAAAATAAAAGGGATACGTATATATGTTATATAAAAGTAGACCCTTTTATACATTTAGCCACTGCGGTGCCTCCTAGCATGCGGTCTCTAATTCTACCTCAGTCTGTGTCCGTCATTCTTCCTTTGATGACCAGGCCCCATGTTGAGACCCCTCTGAACGAGACAATCTCTGGATCAATGCTTTTCTTCCCAGGCCTGATAATGTGCTCCATCACTCTCAAACAGCCATTTTCTGTTCACACGAGCAGATTGAGGAGGTAAAATTGCATAAAAGAAGATGGATGACGCGGAGATTGAAGTGCATGTCAGGATTGATCAGACATTCAGATTTAATTGAAGCTTGTCTGCCCCTTTCTCAGAATCTTCTCTCCTCCGCCCAGACTCTTTACAGTGAATTTTAATGTGTCATTATCAGACCATTTGGATTTTTTATGTGTAATAGAGTATTTTTTAATGATTCATGTTCTATAGAAATCTATTAGAGGGACAGAAAGTGTGAGGGGCTTGATTTAACTCCTTCGCTGTGGGATCACTCAGAAGGGAACAAAATGGTCGCTGAAAGTGCTCCACTGTGTCTTCCAACCAATCCTAACCCTTGTGTTATCTTCGGGTCATTTAATTTACATATTACAGGTGACAGACTCACAGCATATTCAGGTTACAATACCATAAAGGAAGCACGATAGCAACTAGTTCAAGTCATGATGGTGGGTTTTTGCTCGGTTTTTCATGATCCACTACCAGGAAGAAACTGGCCGTATTTAGCCTCTCCAGCAGAGATGTCACAACACAGTACCGTGCTTGTACAGGTACAGGATGTTAACCTGCCTGTTCTGATGCTTCGCAGGTTTGGGATCATCCTCCACAGAAACGAACCCGTCCTCCACAAGATTGACCTGGAGACCATGTCGTACGTGAGGAACATCAGCCTGCGGCAGTTTAACTGCGTGCCACGCTCCCTGGCCTACAGTCACCTGGGGGGGTACTACTTCGTCAACTGCCGTCCCGACTCCACCGGCGCCACGCAGCCGCAGCTCATCGTGGACGGCGTGACCGACGCCGTCATCGGGCAGAACCGGGACGTCACCGGAACCCCCTACGTGTCCCCGGACGGTCGCCACGTGGTAACCGTGGACGACCGGGACGGCCTGATGAGGATCCAGACCATCACGGAGCGCGGGGAGATCCAGGACCCCTTCGACATCCACACCAACCTGCACCTGTCCCACCTGGCCTTCCAGCCCTCCTTCACCGAGGCGCACCAGTACAACGTGTTCGGCAGCTCCGGACGGCAGACGGACGCCCTGTTCGTGGAGCTGAGCTCTGGGAAGGTGAAGATGATCAAGAGCCTGAAGGAGGCCACCAAGCCCTCCGACTGGCCCTGGAGCAGCAGGAACAGGGTCGTGGAGGGAAGCGGGCTCTTCGGACAGTACCTCATGACCCCTTCCAGGGAGTCTCTCTTCATCCTGGACGGACGCCTCAACAAGCTCAACTGCGAGATTACCGACGTTGTCAAGGGCAACGTGGTGGTGTGGGTGGGCGAGTCATAGGAGGCTACGCCGACCGGTGTTGTGTTATCTGAGGTACAGTTGCACTGGATTTGGTTGCGGGTGTGTCATTTACGGGGTGCGACGATCGAAACATTCTTAAACCAAATTGACCGTTGATAATCGCGTTGGGTGTATAACGATCAAAAGCAAATTCTTAAACTTTTTTGACCATATTGACCGTTGAAATAGCATTGGATGTGTAACCTTGTAGAGGAGGGCTCTGTCGTAGTTGTCTGCAAGTCAAAATGGGTGGTTCAAACATAGTCGACACGAAGGTGTTCCCTAATATCCGTGAGAGAATCCAAATCTAATCATTTTATCAAATTATGCCATATATGCAGCATATATTAACACATGCAAATCTCTTGCTCACGCAAAGTTGAACTGAAATGACGGTCCAGTAACTGAAGGTAAAACGATGTCTGGCCTGTCTGTTTGGTCTCCTCATTCCCACTCTTCCCTGTGCCTTGAAGGAAAACATACTCCATAAGAGGAATTAGAGTAATTATTCCCATTGCGACTGCAGCTTATACCTCCTCTTTTGACCCTCCCTCATGGTGAGAGATGCTCCAAAAAGAATCCATTTTTTCTCTTCTTTATCTCAGACCGACGTCGAGCCGTTTCAGGCTAATTAAAAAGAGCCCTTGCTGAGATCCCGTCCCTTTTGAAGTGAAGATTGAGAGATTGAGTCGTCTTTTATGATTGTGCACTCTGTAAACTTTGATCTTTGAGGCGTAATGAGCAGAGAATGATTTGAATGTGATTTCTGTCCAACAATCAAAGTCAACGACAAGTTAGTTAAAGTGCTCCGGCTTAATATTGTAAAATAAATATTTTTAGTTCACCACAGCTTTAAGTCAATAGGTCAGTGTGTTTAGCAAAATTCATTCCAATTCCAAAATCCTCGCCCAAAAATGCGTAGTGTGCTAGTAAATCCAGTAGAAAACATGAGAAACTGTCAGTTATTTTTGACTGTGTTGAAAATTGATGTTTTAATGTGAAGTAATGATCGATTCACATATTGGGGTGTGGATTTCTTGCGGTGGTAGAGCGTAGGGGGGAGTTGAGCCTAGGTCGTATTGGGTAGAGGGGGTCTTGGTCTATGAGCTGTAAATCACAGTTGTTTTCAAATGCTTTGAGGTGGAGCATAGTTGGATCCATTAGTTGTACCCAAAATATCTGGCAAGCATGCCTGGCATAGACATCAGACTGACTCCTAGATTGACACATTCTATGCATTTTCACCCTAGCACTCTAATATTGTGTGTAATGAGGAAAACTGTTAAATTGATATTTATTTTTTTCTTAAGCTTGTTTCTGACCTTTCATGTAATTTATGCACAGGGCCATGTAAAGATTTCCCAGTTCAGATAAACACTTCTCTAGTTTTATCGAGGACATTTCCTCTATCTCTCGTTTTCAAACCCGTAGGACCGTCCAGATAAACCGAGATTTGTGTTCTGTACATAGAAGCAGGCAGTGAGTTCATCACCATTGTTGCTTTCATACACTTTCTGAGGGCTCTGTTATTGTTTTGAGTAAATAGGCACCCTCCTTTACAGGAAACCACAACTGCGTCCCCTTATCCTTGACCAAGTACATTGTGATGTCACTTCCACATAGCCATGTTCTGTATGTTCCTTTTGTGTGGTTATTTATGTAGAGAAAACACGCTTGTCATTTTACCCAACAATAAAGCCTATACTCTCTAAACCTGGATCTTGTTTGTGTTGCTGTATACAGTTTCGCATGAGACAAACAAACAGGTACATGTCACTGGTGCCAGTAGAGCGGAAAGCTAGCCAATTGTTGTATGCCTATCGCCAACCAAGGGAGTCACTGGAGTGATGGGCAGCATCACCACTGTCAGGTGGGTAGTTCACACCCCAGTCCGTGTTGTCGCCAATCAGCACTTCACTACAATGGCATAAATAACATTAACCCTTTTGCTGCCTTTGGGTCACATGACCCAAAGGCAGCAAAACCATCGTTGTGTTTACTTAATTTAATCAAATACAAAAACAAATAAAAAAAAAAATATTTTAACCTTTGCAATGTGGGGGGTCTGAGACAGCCCAACGGTTAAAAGAAAATGCTTCACTTTGTTTTTGTATGCGGTAAAGTTGTCGTAATACGACGGTGGGTCACAATGACTGATGGGTCAGAATGACCCGAAGATAACACAAGGGTTTTAATACAACAAAAACACCACATCAAATCATTATAACTGAAATAACCACAGCAATAGGCAGACAAGCAATCTTTCCACCCTATTGGCACCTGTGATATACATCTATTCACATAAACTTAAGTAATGAGACAGGTCATCTTGAGAATACAAACATTTAAATTAAGATACATTGATATTTCAATTGTATACATAGAATCAATGCTTTTAAGAGTTGAGTTCACAAGTTAGTGAAACTGAACCTACCAGGGTTAATCCCATTGAAGTCACATCAAAGAAACAGTTGCTCCTTAATTTCAAGTTCTCAGCACTTAATTTACCAGCGAAACTAAAACTTTTCGTCATCGTGACATCATCCATAACATCCCGGCTCGTTTGGGGGTGATGAAACACAAGAGTCTGACTTCCAGGCTGAAGTTGTAAATGTGCCGTTGTACAATACTTCAATTTAGTTCTTAAATCATCATCATCATCATAAACTTTATTTCGGACACTTACTAGGTCCATAGATTACAAAATAACATACAGACAAACATATAATAAAAATCACGATGTACATCATTTTCTGAGGAGGCTCAGACGCCAGTGAGTCCACATATTAGAAAAGCATCGCACTGAACTTAGTGCCGGATTGGTCAGTACCAGGATGATACTGTTCATAGAGGTTGTAATTCTGCACATGCAGCTGTACATGAGTCTGCGCAGCACTGCAGGGCAGGTGGGCACATCCACATTAACAAACATTTGGCAAATGAAAGGGAGGAACACAGGTAGACAACATAGCGCCCCTCTGAAAGGGCATCACACAGACACGTCAGGCTGTGAAAACTGATGGTAGAGAGGGAGACAGATGTCAATAAATGTAAATTGTCTTTTTATTTTTGCCTGCAGCTCAAGTGTGTATTATTAGTTCAGTCTATATCGTCTGGTGTCACCTTGAGTGTGAGAAGAAAACAAGCAGGCAGCCTCTCCCAGGAGATTCAAACCCCGAGCGAGATATTTCCACCCAGAAGGACATCAAACTCTGTCTGAGTCGTGTTGATGATGTCTCTGCGTACGCTCGTCTGAAGCCAGGGAGAGCCTTGTCCGCGGCCAGCCCGGAGGAGGAAGTGATCCGAGGTGATTAACCAGGCCTGAGCCTCAACCATCCAAGACAGAGCAGCCATGTTGTGCACACACCGCCCATCCTCCCCCTCACCCCACCCCCGTACACTCCGTTTTAAACTGCCACGCGAATTCTGCATCGGCCTCTAACTTGTGGAGCCCTGATACATTACGTTAATCGTCTCCCCCACTGGATCCTCCGTTAATAAAATATGCCAGGAGAATACATAACTCCAGACCAGAGCCAGGTCCTGGCAGAGCCTTCATTATCTACTGTCAGCCTTTTATCATCCACAGGCCAAGCAGTGGGACTGCCCTCCCCATCGCCACTCCTCGGCCTCCCCCTTTCTCCTTACCCCCCCTTCATTCTCTCCCCTGGTGTAGAGTTTCGGATCCGCCTCCCCCCTCTCTCCATTTCTCCATTTCCAGGCGAACACCTTCATCATGTTTCCCGTGCATGGCATCGCTAATGCCTCTGGTCTCTGTCTGCTGTGGGGACGGCTGCAATACCCGTCATCACACACCGGTGTTGTCACCGGTCTTTCAGATTCTCTCTCTTTCTCCTTTATCTCAATCCCTGTCTCTATCTCTGTCTCTCTCTCTCTCTCTCTCTCTTTCTTTCCCCTCACCAAGACCTGATATACGTTTGCCCACGTTCACATGTAAACAGACAAAACTGCCAGAACAGTCGATATCCGTTATGTAAACCCCTGTGTGACCCAACCCTCCAGCCCCTCCGTATCAGCCCCTGCACCCCAGGCAGCAGAGAGAGACGTCCAGCAGCAGCAGCACTGAGACTGTGATAAGATGGAGGCGGCACCCTGTCGCCCTGAACTCTCCCTGTCGTCATGCAGCGTAGCCTGTCATCAGTGGGGCATGACACCAGGGTCGTGTGACACACAGACACACATCACCGACGGCGACGCAGCCACTGTCCTGTCAACCCGAGCCCGCTGCGATGACGCTCAGATAGAGCCCCATCCCTCCACTGCTAACCATATCCCACCCGTTTGCAGGCGACTGGCGACCAGGCCGCTGGACGGACACAAAATGGCGGCTTGGGGGAGGCGCCTTCAAGGATGGCATGATTTGAGGGAGAGCCCATGTTCACGCCAAAAATAATGTGTTAGAAGAGTATTTTGTGTTACTGTACTATGGATTTGTTTGGTTTTCTTAGCTGGATGGGTGTATCTCAGTGGTAGAGCAGTTGACTGCCGATCAAGTTCAGATCTCCCTTTATACGTTATCTTGGACAAAAGCGTCAAAACATTTTTGTCAGTAGGCTACTAATGATGACCCTCTTTTTCCTTTTGTATCTGAAGACGACTATTGGCAGTGAAAGATACCAATCAGTGGAATGAGTGCTGATGGTCTGGGAGAGGGGGCAGGTGTACGCTACCTCTCAGACGGCTCTCTCCTCCGTCTGGACGTTAAGTGGAAACCCTGCGTTGCGTTCATTTAGCCGCAAATCAAGGCGTTGCATCCTCCGTGGAGCAGCTGTCCCGGACGGGGTGAGTGAGGCTGGGCTGCCAGCCAGCCGAGTAATCACCGGGACTATTTTCCCCGTGCTGCCGTCGCTGAAGAACGTGTTTACAGAGCGCCACACCAGATGCAATGCCCCTCTGCAGGGTTGCCAGATGCGGAGACACACATCCCCCCGACTGGGGGACACAGGACTGGAGTGGGCCTAGAGGAGCAGACGGGATTATGCCGCTACTCCTAGAAGGTGGAGCGGCGAGACAGCTGGATATGCTGAATGAGTATGCGACGCGCTGTGATTCTGTTCATGATAACAACCAAGCTCCAACCGTGTATTCGGGCCTTTGATAGTATTATAGGACTGGATACAGCGAAGTCTCTGATGTCACTGTGGCTGCTGATGGGAAAGTTACGCAGTTCGCCCAGAAAAGGGCTTTCTGAATCGCGCCATCTTGGATTTTGTTTTGGTAATGTTTGCCCCATTAAATTGACTATTAAGCAGATCATTAAGCATAAGGCTGTTTAAAGATGGTGTCTGTGTGTTTCTGTGGTAAGCCTCAGTGGGGCATTAAAGTTCGCCAAACCTAGTTATGGTCAGCGCCTTGGCGAACTTATGGCTTGTCCGGTCTTTTGCAGAAGCAGGCCTATTTATGGCTACAGGTCACTACTGGCAACAACTACCTTTTTTGTTGCTTTTTGCTCATGGAAACCGTGTTTAAGTTTGGGAACTGGAAATACAGTTTTTATGTCCCGAGTTCGTGAAAAGCTTGTAGGGAAAGAAAACTCCTTTAATGAGCCTGCCTCCAGCAGGGGAGATCAGCTGTTTACAGCAGGCTAATCACAGACGGTGGTTAGGAGGCGCCAGAATATATCGTTTTATAAATTGTAAAATGAGAACTGGGCCAACAGAACGAAGGTGATTAAGGGATACGCCTGTGGTGAATGTTTGAATGCTTTTACAGCAATTAACGTTCATTGCCGCGAGCCTTTCAGCTGGCTCCTGCTGTGGTAACAATACGTCACTAGTCCTACCTCTTGAGTCAGAGGCAATTTCGCAGGAGAGAAATGTTATTAAAAAAAAAGAGTGATCTTAGATTTACTGCATAGTGTTTTATAACTGGTGTATTGCTTCAATCCTGTGGCTGGGGTTGTAACTTGGGAGACATGGCACTCAAATAAACTGTCTGTTTTAGGGAAACTATGCAGTAGTCTATACAGGTGGTGGAGAAAAGCAATTCCAGTGCAATGAAGTGAGCAAGTGTTTCCTCCGTAACAATCCAGCCCAAGAAAAACACTGTTTTAACAAACATCTGGCTATAAACCACGGCCAACTGTGCTCTCATGATTCTTCTCACTGGGGGGTAGGCTAGAGCGAGGGAAATGAAATGATACAGTCGGGGAAATGATCACGTCTAGAAATGTCCACCCCGCAACGGAGCTTTGTGGTGTCGCCGAGTTTTCCAATCATGGTCCTACTGTACCATGCTGGCAATCAATTATGTCAGCCAGATTAAAAGTCACATTTTAGATTTCTGTTTCGTCGTAGTAACGATGATAATAATAATAACAATAATAATAATGTACAATTTGCGATCTAAATGGATTCGTTTCATTCATTAGCATTTCTTCGTTCTTCTCCACATCTGCATCTGAGCACAATCAGTGTTCTCATCACAATGACTGCTGAAGTGACTTTGTGATATGACAATTAGCCCATTGTTGGTTGTCCCAGAGACCGTCAATGCCAACCTAATTTGCAATATTTTTCCATTTGCAATGTTTTCAATGGCACGTCACCAGTACCATCACGCGCTAACAGATATATGCAAATTACTCAGTTAACAACAAAGTCATGTCACTCTCCAGATAACAGGAAGAGAACAGTTTTGTGTTCTTTGTTGCATCTGCTTCACTGCTTTGTCTGGCGGATCCGTGGGGAAATACCCCAACTTGTTGCTCTCCTGGCTTTCAATCTGCAGCCCCTCCACCAGAGAATCCATTATAATTACCACACAGAGAACACATTTACAGAGATAATGAGGAAAGCTAAAACACAAGCAAAACTTTACATTACCAAGTCAAACAATACACCCTAACAAACAAATCCCTTCAACGCACTATCCACACAGCTAGATATGAAGAGAAAAACTATACTGTAACTTTACATATACAGTCACATCTGCAAAGATTCTCTCCCGGCTTACCAATCCAAATCACGTTAGGTAACCTAGGCTGGATCCATAAATTGAGGAAGTAGAACTTTAAAGATAAATCTGTGGCAAAAATTAAAGTTGTATTTCAAGGGCCCGGTCCCCCCTATTGGACAAGTTGACAGACTGCAGTAAGGCATCGAGATGGATGCTAACCATAACTGCGGTAAGAGGATTCAAGGGCTCATTTCGTACAGGCAATGCTGGGAAATGGGTTTGTATCGTTTTAATCTTTTCTGTTGCCTTTTCTCCTGACTTGACCTCTCTGATGCAGATTCTTGAACAAGACTCAACCATCCTGATCTCTCGTGTGTGATGTCAGACAACATGACCAGGGTTCACACGAACAGACCATCACACCACATTCAACTTACCTTAAAATCTTAAAATGAAGAAAATACTTGAACATGCGTGTTTGAGTTATGCGTAATTAGGCAGGGAGAGATGCTACTATAATGCATCTGTTTGTTTCAGTCTTCAGGGTATTTGTATGAACTCCTTATGGAGATTTGTTTTCCTTTTTTTGTGAGATTTTTGTGAGGTGAATCAGATTAGATCTGCATGGGAAATGGTGATGTGCCTTTTCATCTCTATCCCTTATAATTAGTTGCATGAATCTTACAGTGCTTATGTTATTTGCTGAATTAATTGAGCCCAAGAATGATAGTGGAACCAAATTTGGATTCATAATTCACTTGTCTGCTCATGAATGAAACCGTTTTCTTTTATAGGGAGAAAAACATTCATTTTAAAGGGATGGCACCTGATCATGTGAAAGCCAGAATCAAAGTGAGCAAGCTGACAGCAGATGTCTGGCCCCCCAATGGTGGAATCAACTCCCCACCTCCATCAGGGACACTGACTGTCTCCCCACCTTCAAGAAAAGGCTCAAGACGCACTTGTTCCGGGAGTACAACGGCACTTAGGAATGCTTGGCTGGACCTGATGTTAGTTTCCTCCAGGATCACAATTGCGTATTGAGAGACTTGTTGCTCTTGTTGGTTAGTTGTAACGGTTTCAAATTCTTGTACTCGCTGTGAAATATTTTACTGTTTTACTGTTGATTGTTTTTTCTACAGGTACACTCTTGCACTCTTGTGGGGAGTTTCATGTTGTTCAATTGTAACTTGTTTAACTGCATGCTCTTATGGTTCTTCCCTTTGGCACTTATTTGGTTTTCCACCATGTATGTTTCATGTTTTGGCTGCTCGCAATGTTTGGGGCTATCTCGTTGTTATGATCAGTCACCTATGCTCCTTTGTAAAGCTCTCTCTTGGAAGTCGCTTTGGATAAAAGCGTCTGCTAAATGCATAAATGTAAATGTAAGTTGAAGAGAGCCACAACTGCTGTAAAAGGCCAGTCCAGATTCTGCAGGATTCCCTCACTTGAAATGTACAACTTAGCCAGTGAGGGCCAGAGAAGACATAAAATATGCAGCATATTCAATAGTTCAAGAACTGCAGCAACGTTCATGTTATAAACAGCTTCGGCAGTCTGTGCAGAGCCTCATCCTGGGTGTGATGTGGAATCCTCTCACGTCATCCATCACATCGATGTAGAATCTTGTCGTAGTTTGTACGGATCTCAGCATCCCACCACCTCCCATCAGCACCTCAGCTGCCTAAGCATCTCCAGGTCCCAGGAGGGAATCTGGCATTTCTGCAGTCAGAGGGCGGCTATCCAAACTCCCACCCCCCCACCTTCCTTCCCCTGTCCCACTGACTCCCCCCCTCTCCTCTCAAGCATGGAGGCGTTGGCCCGAAGGAGACTGCAATTCGGCAGCCAAATTGGCCAGGAGGGGGAAATTCCCATTCTGTCTCTCAAGCTTGTTGTCGCATGTTGATCGATAGCTATGCGTCCTGTTGTTTACGATGGCGCTAAACTCTGGGCCTCTCTTCATTGTTTACCTAATGGACCATTCAAATAATGTATATCATGTGGGGATTATTACATTTTAACCATTTAAAAAAAAAACACAAGGCCCGAATTAGTTTCTGCGTTTTATTGGATAGCTGTTTTTTTCCAGGACTTCAGACTAGTCATCTAGAAGTAAAACACTGTAGTGTACCGCAGTATACCCCGTGTTTTGTGTGTGTAAAATAAACTAACAGTAGATTATGAGTCCTTGTAACCGATACCGTATGGACACCATCATTTTACCGAGGCCTTGATATCACTGATCTAAGCTTCTCTTGCGGCATCCAACATCTCTCCTCCTTCTGTTGCCTCCAAACCTCAGGTCAGCCTTGGCTCTCCTAGAAGACTGGAGTTTGGATCTCACTGTTCTATAATTTACTCATTTTCTAGAAGTCTGACTATGGGAGCCATGTTGTATCTCAGAAAGGGGGGGAAGTTCACTTTTGATTCCTTTGAAGCCCAGTCGAAGCAGATGCAGTAACTGCTTTTGCAGGCGAGCAGGACATCGATGCGAGTCAAGGAGAGGAGCTGGTGTTAGCCATGGCTCTCCCAGCCTCAGAAGGGTTTCAGTTATACTCTTGCTACAGCTTGCATCTGACAGAGCGTAGCTTCCCTCTGCTAGTCCCCCAACACCCCCCCCATCTCTCACCCTCATACCCCCCTCTCCACCCTTCCTCCCTCCTCTCACCCCTCCTCCCCCTCTCTCCTGAGTAAGCCTCCACCTCGTGTATTCACTGAGAGCTTCAGTCGAGCGGAACACCAACCTTAGATGTACCCTTTTTTCTTTTCATCATGAGGTAAGGAGACGTCTCTCTCCTTTCTACGCTCATGTCAATTCTGTATAGGATGTCAGAGAAAAGGATGGCGCTGGGTGATAGAAAGAGATGTTAACTGTGAGAAAGGTTATTCACCTGGATCAAATACAATACAGTACAGTACCTGTACACGCTATACACACAATGTAGTTGATTCTGTCAAATGTAGGTGTCTTAATGCTGAAGATAATACTGCGTACCGACAAGTCTCTCACTGTGCACTCTGCTACATCTGAACTGTCCCTGCCTATCCTATTTATATATCTGTGAAATATGTTGAATATTTACCCCTGTCTTTTTATTCATAGTGAACCCATCATCAGAGTTATGCTTTCAGTGTAAGTGACTAACTGCAGATGAATATTGTTTCACATTTAGGTCAGATTCCTCATCTGAGAGCTGATAGCACCGCATTGGATAACTGGCAGTGTAATTTTATGCTTGGGTGATTTCTGCAATGCCCTTTTTGATCTACGTTTCAAAGGCTCAATTCTTCTTTTTGTAACTGATCGACTGTACTACTTCATATGATAAATGACTGATTAAAAATAAACAGAGACAGATGAAGGAGAACGTGATGTGGCTTAACGCCACGTGAATCTAGAAATCCCTCTTCTGACAGACGGGTATGAGACGCTGCTGGTGGGGGGGGTAACAGGTAATCATACTGTAGCTGTGTACTGAAGAGAAAAATAACTAGTATATGGTAGAGTTAGTGTTGTGGTGTGTCGTGTTTTGAATTGGATTACTTTTTTAAGGCTGTTCTCGAACTCTGACTCAACCCTGAACATTTTGGGATTTTAATCACATCCGTGCCACCATTTCCCCACAATGTCGAGTCATGCTGGGTCCTCGTGCAACTGCTATGAGTTTAACCTAAAAAGGGCTCATGATGTGAAAGGCTAAAGAGCAGATTATTAAATGCTGAAAAGTATCCCCGATACAGCCAGCAGAACACTATCTATTCACTTTCCCGGCTACATTTGCACTCAGTTATCCCCAGCCTACTGTACATTTACATTTAGTCATTTAGCAGACGCTCTTATCCAGAGCGACTTACAGTAAGTACAGGGACATTCCCCCGAGGCAAGTAGGGTTTAGTGCCTTGCCCAAGGACACAACGTCATTTGGTTTTCACAGCTGGGAATCGAACCAGCAACCTTCTGATTACTAGCCCGATTCCCTAACCGCTCAGCCATCTGACTTCCCTACTGTATTTTGAATGATTTGGATTCTCCGTGATTAGGATCACAATGAAGAATGATGGGGTAGAGGTTGGAAAAACGTCAGCGAGTTGTTCAGCGTTGTTAGCCTATATTGACACAACATAATTAATTATTCTACTACCGTCAATCAATGAGCAGTTAAGCTTTCCGGTGTTTGGTTAACAGCTCACTGTTGCTTTCAGGACAAACAAGCCATGTTCGGTTGACGATGGGCCTTTTCAAAATACCGGGGTGGTGTTTACTTTACTCCGGAGTGAAAACTGATAAGCAGTGATCCTGTGTCTATTACTAGACTCGAGTGAAATAAAACGTAGAGATGACGGATTCAAAAGTCCACTCTTAACCTGCGTGATAAAAAAAAAATAAGGATCTTGCTTTCTGTTCCGTCGAATTTCGGCTATTAAGGATACTTTTCAACCCCTTCCTGTTCGCCACTATCCAGAGCTGTAGCCTACCTTGACAGGTATATTACGACGAGCTGCATAATATTTCCGGCATCATTTCCAGGTAGGATATCAGACGATCAAATTACAAACTGTGTGAAAAAATCCAGCATACGTTCAGAATACATATGCTTAGTAAAGGTTGTGAACGGAGCAGGCTGAATGATACAGTGCTAGGAGATGCTAATCACTCAAAGTACGCAATATTCTGCCAGTAGCCTTTCGTCTACAGGTCTTTCTAAGCAGGTTTCAAAATGTCTGCGGGCGTGTGTGAAAACAGTATCTGCAACATTCTCCGCGAGTTGTAGCCTCACGTCCCTATAACAGCATAGCAACAGCAGTGTGTCAGTTATGGTAACTGCCTAAGGTTTGATTCTCGGCTCTCTTTGAAGTGGAGCCGCTGTCTGTGTGTAATTGTATGGCGTTTGCAGACTAATGGCCTGTCTGAATGCTCCGTATGTAGCAATAACATGAGAATGACTCAGATTATGAGGAATCAAGAGCACAGTTTCTGCTCTATGGTCATGTGCATAGTACATCACACACACAAGCCGTCCTTGCTAAATTTATGGTTGTAAATTCTCTGGGTGCACTATAAAAAACGCCGAACATTCGTCATTTGGGTTTTACATTAGAAAAATACAGATTTATGCTGATTTTAGATCATGTTATTACCAAGGCGCTCTCTCTCTCTTCTTTCCCTCTCAATCATACTACATCTCTCTCTTATGAAATATTAAGGAATTGGTGTAGAATATATGCTGTGACATTTGTGGAGGTTGGACTAAGGAATACATACGACTCAAATGGACAATTAGACTGTCAGTGCTGGCTGGCTGTCCTTCCGTCTGAGTTTAATGGTCCATTTATCGATCAGCTTAGTCCCCCTTTGCAATAGAATGTGCCAAGGCCAGAAACGAATGCAAGCAATGATGACTTGTATTCTTCTGAAACCTTGTCAGGACAAGTTACCAACCCAGCTAGACAATAATACTAGGAAACAGTCTAGGAAACTCTTTCTCACTGTCATTGCTCAACTTCTGGCCTTTTAAAGACATTTAAGGACCAAACTAATCCAATCTTGCCCACGCAGCATGTCTTTTTCAATTGTTCAAATGCCTAATATACATATATTCCTATTTTTTTCCCTGCAACCTGCACGACATACAGTGGTAAGACTTTGGCTGGTGCTGAATATATTACCATGCACCCGTACTGTAGAGGGAGAATAATAATGACACCGATTCAGACCACTTGCAGACAACACTACAGGTACTATTGGATCAAGAGTGACAGTACATTATTGTGAGAAAGCACAGCAGCAAAGAGGGGCCATTTAGGAGAGAGAATACAAGCAGATGGCAGAGCAGGACACAGTGACTAGCGGGCTCCAGACCACTTCTTAGTCTGGGATAAAAAGACAGGTTCAAGTCTGATATGATACAATGTTACAGAAAGAGAACATTAAAATTCACTTTTGAATTAAAAAAAATATACCCAGTGACGTTTTTAACTACAACCTCATTGGGCATCTTTCAACGGTAGCTTGATGACTTTGCTGGAAAATGTCCTCAATGCATCATACAGAACAGTATAATGGATATACAATTTAGTGAACAGGTGACGTATGTTCCGCCACAGTAGGATTGCGGTGGTGGGAGCATTCCTCTGTGCCGTCGTTGTAATACTGAGAAGCTGTATCCACTGAGCTGTTCAGGTGTGAAATGAGAACATCTCCAGTTATAATCAAGACCAAGCGACAAGACATCTGAATACGGGGTCATAAAACAACGTTGCCTGACCAGGCAGATCCTTGTCAACCAACATGTTGACCACAGATGAAATAGCCATGTTCATGAAAATTACATCCTATGTGAGTATATGTTTTTACATTATATCTGTTAAGGAACAAATATAGTCCCATTATGTTGTAGTAAAATAACTTGCTGTGTTTTCTCACTGATTGATATTACTGTTTTATGATAGCGCCTTGGTCCTTGACATCTAATATAAAACAGATGGTTGGAGTCAGGAAAGTCACAGGCCAAGCAGTTGTTTATTACACCACTTACTCCAGTTCATTGTCTTCGATTTGTCCCCATCATTAAGTTATGATATGTACGAATAATGATCTGCGCTGGAAAGATAGCATGTCTTTGTGAAACATACCAAAAATTATAATATCTCAAGTAATTAATGTCTTTATTTACTGAACAGATTCAGTTGTGGCATTTTTATAGCAAAACCATTAGGCTACGCAACAGATATTCAAACCATGTGCATGCTATTTCCGTCTGCGTAATTGAGTGCAGTTTAAACTGGCTTTTAACAAATGCAGATGAACGCACTTGGGGTCAAGGTTGGAACAACATCACCTGAGAAGATTGAGGCTATGTTTGATATGTCAAAAATAAATGTTAAATAAATGTGATCTTGACAGCAGTGACCTTTTGAAAACTCTTGTTTTTCACAAGCATCTGTTAATGATACTTTCTTTAAGGGTAAGATAGCCATCAGGTAAGTTTCTTGTCAATACTTCAGGCTATTTCCACAATAATAGCATTCACTAACCTCATCAGCCCTTTAAACACCATCATCCATCAATTTATTCATTAAAACTAATGAGCTTTGTAAAGCAGTGACATGATTTAATGACCAACCACTCCTGGAGAGAACTACCTTTTAGAGCATTGTTTACCAAAGCAAAGTAGGCCTAATGAATTCTCAGTCAGGTTAGAAGTAACCTGTTATTTCTACAGTCAGTCACAATATTATTGTGGGTATAAAAATTCATAGTTTGTTGTCATGATAATTAACTGAAAACTGCTGTTGTGCTGTAGCGTGTCAGTGCTGGTCATTCCGCTGAACGTGTGATCACAGAAGAATGCAAACACCTCATCAGAGAGACGGTGAAGGAAAGGAAGCTGGCCAGGTCAGAGGTGCCTCAGGAAGTCAGAACCCTCACATTTCAATTACTACTTGTATCTCGTGGGAGTCCTGACTGACAACCCTGCCCCGAGACAAAATGGCCGCCTAACATACAGTATGTGGCTTTAATGAGGCAAAACGCCATTAGCCCGGTGCCAAACACATCAATGAATTACCCAACGACTCCTGACTTCATTACCAGTAAACTGACAGTAGTGGCCGTAGATAACTCTACGCCCGGCGTTCCATTCCACAACAGCAATATCTGCGTCTGCATGAAACGCATCAAGACCTTCGTAATGTGCGCAGAGACGCTAGGAAATCCATTTACTTTTGGAAGGCAATATCGCACGCGGAATTCGACTCCCAGAGATGCTCCATGTAAATGAGATTGTTGCATCTTAAAGCAATTGAAAATGGGGAGGGGGGGGTTCTTGGTAATGGCATTCCTGCTCTCAAGGTTACGGCCATCTTTCAAAGACAAGTCTGTGGAAGTACTGGAAGAGTTGGTCACTTAAAAAAAAAAAGCTTTACGACTTCCGCCACCCCCCCCCCAACAACTTTGGATAGGGTTCACGAAAGCTCCATTTGATAGATATAACTGTCAAAGTTATTCTAATAGTATGTTTTATGATACCATTACGGGGCACAGAAATCCTCAGTGATGTGTCGTATTTCTCAAAAGGGCTGTTTTCACGTCCCATTTGTCATGTTTACATGTTTATTATGTCTGATGATCCAACCGCAGCTTTGAGCTGATGAATAGCATGAGAAAGCAGCAGCATTTCACAGTGTATCAGACTGTCTAGGTAAATGCTCATCATGTCAGCTTTTGACAAAGTAATAACTGTAATATTTACTTAATCTTGGCAGTTATGTACCTCGCATAGTAAAAATACTTTAAAAAAAAGATTTTTTTTACACACAATAACGACAAAAATGTAGGCATACCACTTGAATCATTCTTTAAGATGAAGGCTTTGACAAGTCCGTAAGTGCTGGCCTCCAGTGTGGTTGTCACAATGGGACTGGGGTGGTAAGAGAGCTTGGTTTTACAATGCATTGTAATCGCAGGCCTCCTGAAAAGAGATCCTTAGGCCACAACGTCAATTGAACTGCAACAGTTGTGTGAAACAAAGTGGCTAATTACCTTGCAGCAGAGACACACCACTGTAGTGTAACAGTTATGAATGTGGTTGATGATGTTGATGAGAGAATTATGCGAGATTCTCTTTCACAAAGGCAATAAATATCAACACGCCTTGTTTTTTCTTTTTCACATTTCAAAGCAGCGCACTGTCACAAGTCTTACTTTGTTGTTCCTGATAACAAATCTGCTGAATTCTTTAGAGAGCTCTCAAGGCAGACATATTTCATCTCTCCCTCTTCACATGTAAACAAGAGCAACTTTACTCTGGGACAGAGAACTGCATGTTCTCTGAAAGAAAAGCGGATTTGTTTGAGGGTTGTAAAAAAAATAATATTTATAAATACTACTTATGCAAAAGCACCGTATTCACCTGAATATTTTTAAATAATGGAATTTGTCTGGAAGTATTGAGAAAAACAGCATTCTGTGACACCATCCAAGCAAAAAGAATGGGATAGTTTAATGACAAGAAAATATCGTCCTTCCCAATCTTATGTCTGTTGTGAAACAGGTCCTTTTTGGCATAATTTCAAACACACTTCTCTCACACTGAAAGCCCAAACCTACCAATTCGGACTCACTTTCTCTCAGAGCACCACAGACTTGGCTCTGGACAGGAGGGTTCAGTTTTCCAACAATTTGAAACGAAACCCTTTTCTGAGGACGGAGAGCGAACCAGCAGAGCCTTCAGGGTGCAAACCTGGTCACTCACATCTCCAATAGCAACAGGGGAAAATATCAGCAGGGAAAGTATAATTTTATATATATTCCATGTAAGATTGAGACCTTGGTAAATGAAAGGCTTGCTGGTCTGGGGCAGGAGCAAGGTTGTGCATTAGCCAGGCCGGTCTGAGAAGGAGAGGGCTCACAGTGGAGCTTCAAAAAGCAGACACTGTGAAAGGTGCCTTGCTGCATTGTGCCACTACAGTGCTGCAGCCAAGAATACACAGAACAGCCCTGGAAAAGACCATCAAAGCACACCGCGAAAGGGGAAGCAACCGCATTCAGCCCCAATTGCTCCGGCTGCCTCATGTTGTTAGAGTGAGGCCACAGGAAGGCCATGCGTGCTCGGCGGAGAGTTCAGAACCGATGAGTTTGGTAGACAAGAAAATTCTGTGGTAAAATAAAAAGATTAGGTGATTTTCTACGGATGTTGTTTTGTTTTACAGCGTGGCAATGAGACAAGCCCCGACTGCTGGAAGGGGCGTTATTCATCCCTTGAGGTGAAAAATGTTTTATGTATCAAATAATTGGAGAATGCTGATGGAACCCAAATGGAATATGGAGAACCAAATACTATTATGTCCTCTTTGTCATACAATCAGTGGACTAGGTGACTGAAAATGACACGTTAGTAAGCCCCACAGAGCCATGAGAGATATTTGCTGAGTTGCATTGGGAGTATACCAATATACCACCACACAGAGAACCAGATTCACAATTGTTTCCCTCCCAAGTTTCAGTTGTAATTCCTCTTCTGTATGTTCCTTCATAATTTTAATGAAGTACGTAATGCTAGAGCAGTTTCTATGAGATGGGTATTGCTTAGAGATAAGGCATTCATCATTTACTGGCATACCAAAACACTAATTTCATTATTTGAGGATCTGCATTGCGAACATAGTTAAAACGATATTAGAAGTGCAGCCAAGTGTAGGAACCACACACTTGTTATGAATGCATGTGTTTTTACTAATCATACCCTTTAAATCATGTATATTTTCAAGACAGAAACTGTATTTAATTTCCTTTTTTGTTGCATTTTTTACTGTGTTCTACTCACATAAGGTGGGCACATACAAGAGAACAGAGAAGCCACTGCCACAGTGATGGAACAGGTGATTAAGAAAACACAATCCCAATCAGAATGTGATGCACACACTCACAAACCAGTGACATGCACACACATACACACACACACTCACAAACCACTGACAGGCACAAACACACCCTCGCAAACCGCTGACACACAAATGCACACACCCATCTCATTACACACAGACACTCACACATTCACTGACACACACATACCTTTACTCATAGACACACACTCACACACAAGTCTAATTACGCATAGACACACAGTAACACACACACTTCTCATTACGCATACCCAGTTCCACACAGAAGACTTTCAACATGCACACCAAACTTCCAATCACACTCAAACCTACACACACGTCATGCTGTAAACCCAGTAAATTGCTTGACAGGTTACCAGTGCGCTGTCCAAATCAGGTGCTGTTAGGATCGAGGTTGCCGTCTCCAGCCATCAGCGGGGTCTCCGGCTCATGGATGGATATAACGCCCTTAACAAGAAAGACCACGACAGTTAAAAACATCTTTCCTCTCTAACAAGCAAATGGAAACACTGACCTTTACCTCATGAATGTCACTGAACATCCTCATCTCTACCTTCCTCATTATTCACTTCCCTTATAAACCAGACAATGCCCGTGTAAGTTTTCACAACATCTGATTAATGTCTATTTAAGGCTGTGAGTGTTAAATGACATAGCTGCTCCTTTCGCGGTCACTTTTAAGAATCCTTATCTACTCTACTGTGGCTGCGAAATAGTATATTGAAAGTAATAACTGTTTACACTGTTTATCAAAGCCTTCATATCCCATGAAACCATTCACAAAGAAGCAAGGGATGAGAATAGTGAACGCAGAGACTTTGAAAATCAATAATACTGTCAGTTCAGTTTCAAGGGAGCGAAAGTTACTTTAAACCTTTAACCCAGAGCAATTGGCACTGCAGCCTGTAAAGTCACTTTCATTTCTCAAACCAATAATGAAGTGGTGGCCTAAGATAATAATTAGGTTCAGGAAGCAAAGGATCATGCCAAGACTCCCGGAGTGGACTCCTCGTGTACATGAAATCCATTTTATCCCGCTGTCTTCCTTCAGTAATAGGTAGGAAACGTTCCTTCCATCTTCTCACATTTTCTCTTCCGTGAGCCGTCCAAAGTTCTACTTATACTTTTGTTGATTGGCAAAAAAAGTTATGGGGATTCCAACACAGTATTTACATTTATGCATTTAGCAGACGCTTTTATCCAAAGCGACTTCCAAGAGAGAGCTTTACAAAAGAGCATAGGTCACTGATCATAACAATGAGATAGCCCCAAACATTGCGAGCAGCCAAAACATGAAGCATACATTGTGGAAAACCAAATAAGTGCCAAAAGGAAGAACCATTTGACTTTGTTTTCTCACCGTGTTCAAGAAAGGCCGATAACAAAACAGTGTGGGTGACGTTATAATCATAGTATACAGTTCAGAATCATATTTTGTTATTGCTAGGGTAGAATCTTCTGCACGCTTTAACAAATAACAAATTTTTGTTGCCAGTTGAGCAAATGACCTGGTTTTATCATATGTGGCAGGTTGCATGGCCAGAATGGAGGTAAGCACATAATTTCACGGTCAATCTTCCAGGACCATATTCTCCCATCTCACACATGACTGTGAAAGATTGTTTCCATTGATTGTGGAATTTTTTTTCAGGCTGTGTGAAACGTTCCATCTAATAGGTAACCTTACTCGAGCTCAGAGAGGTGGGATTGGAAATTAAGGAGAAGATTGGAAACAAGGTAAATTGAAAGGTTTAGGTTGGTAAAACTTTGGAAGATTTAAGGAATGTTTTAGAGAGGGAACAGACCTAGATCCATATAGTTGAGTGTCAGTAGTTACATTTTCTCCCCAGAACTACTTTAGAAGGTTAATTAGGACTTCTTGACATGTTAGTTCCTGTTTTCTGCTCCCTGGACTTCCAATTTAGACCTGGTTCCTACAAGTGGTTCCTGTGGTGGAAACTGGAGTGAGTTCCAGGAGAAAGTTCCCAGTTTTGAGGAAAAGTTCCTGCAAGTTGAAACACAGATAATATCTATTAACACAAGAGTTAACACCATGAAAGTCTTCACAGTATGAAGTCATTAGTTTTGCTGCTCTACGCAAAACAGCATCTGTCCTCTGAAATGGTGTAAAGGATTATAGAACACAGAGTTTTGAGGGTGCATTCTGCTCTGCCATAGTCCACTTAAAACACCTCAGGGAACACATTTACAAGAACGTACCCACCCCCACAAACAGACATACACACACCTCTACCCCGCCCATTTCTCCCGTGCTCAAATTTGCGTTCCCACAAGTCTCCGTGTCTCTGCAGTAGAAAGCACTCAGACTGTCTGTGGGATCTCCCCCGCGTTGACGGGCTGCCGCTAGCTGCTGTGGTCTTGGGGTGATGCTTAGCTTTTTCCAGAAGGAAACGCACCCCTGGGGAGTTGGGCCTTTGAAGCTGAGTGCCGTCTTGGGAGAATGTCATCTCTAATTGCCTCTGACTTTATCCCTCCACAACACCCACTGAAAACAACTTCAGGTGTTGTCATAAGAAGCCCTGGTTCTTGAATGCCCGAGAGCAGTCAGGTATGAACAACAAACAACAACAACATGAACACCAACAGCTTAATCCAACTACATTTTGTCATTTAGCAGACACTCTTATCCAGAGCGACTTACAGTAAGTACAGGGACATTCCCCTGAGGCAAGTAGGGTGAAGTGCCTTGCCCGAGGACACAACGTCATTTTGCATGGCTGGAAATCGAACCAGCAACCTTCTGATTACTAGCCCAATTCCCTAACCACTCAGCCACCCCTACTATGCCTACTAATTTATGAAAAGAGCATGTCAGTGGGTATAGCTAAACCCAAACACGTACCTTGACATATCATTCTAGACACTGTTCACCTCTGGCTTCTAAAGTGAGCAAGAATCAAAAAGCGATTTGACAACGAATTAAAAGTGGATATGAATTTAAGAACACTCAGCTGAGATAATTAAGTTCATGTTCTTTTCTGCACAGGGTTGTGTTTACGATCGCTATTATCAAGCTTAATTTCATTTTCCCACGATGAGTGAAGTCAAGACGGATGTACGATAACTAATTAACTTATAATGAAAAAAGATCTAGCGAGTACAAGCAGTTAAAGGAGGAGCAATTGCTTTATTATCTTATCGACGGTAGCGTTAATCCTTATAAGAGAACAGTCATAACAACCGAAGATGGAATGAAAGAAAATGTTTGGTCAACGATATAGATGTCCCAATCATGTAAAGTTTTGCGGATGCACGGAGAAAGAGGCGGGTGACGAATTCCTCACTACCTCCATTGACTGTTGGTTGAATTTAATTCCCCCTTAAACCGAGAAAGAAAAAGCAGGGAGAGCTGTCTTCGGAAACTGTTGGGACATTGTTCCATGCTAGACTCATTAAATCTGCCAGATGCCCATTTCCTTGCACCATATCCTGCTTTCGTATTTTAATGAATAGCATGGACGATTATGATTGCTTGGAGATGTAGGTGGTTGTTGCTCGGTCGCTCTGAGGAGTCCCATAGCAACATATCCCCATCATTACAGCATAGTGGAGCATGGAAGTGTGGAAGCCATCAGCCAGAGGCGACTCTAGGTTTTAAAACTGGGGATGCAAGGGTTAGTGAATTATTATTTTTTGCCTTCAAAAAACATGCTCAAATGATGTCAATAGTAGATCTTAAAATGTTTAATTAATCATTAGAGTACAACAAACCATGATAGAACATACAACTCTGACATAACTTTAAACGTTTTTTTACATTAATTTGAAAATGTAAATATTTTCATCTTAACAGTAGGGGGAAGAAAATCGCCTATGGCATCAGCCATATATTTGTTGGTGTGGAATGTTGTCACTTTTCTTAGTAGTAAAACCTGTGTAATTGAAATGGAATAAACAGACAATATAGACAGGCATGTATACACAAAACAAAGTCAATATAGTGTACGTTAGCTGTCATGACAACATCGGGTTGCCAGTTTTCTAACTCACCAGGAGCCACAGAGGCAGGCTGGTAGCAGATGCTGCTATTGTTCACATTTTGTTTCTTCAGGCTATGAAACCAATAGAAAACTTGAAGATATTCATTTCTTTTTTGTGCCACTTCACAAATTTCAATAAGCCCCCCCCCCCCCCCCCCCCATCTCTGTGCTCCATTAAGTGTGTGTATATATAGTGCTCACCCGAGGAATCCTATCTGCACCACAATGCTCTGTGCATGATTTGCATTTTCAATGTAATCTTCGTAACACAGAACCTACTAATAAATATTCTTACTGCCGCCACCTACTCCTCACAACGCCTCATAAATGTATTTCAGAGAGAATATAGTTGGTGGATTGCCACACTTTGTAACCATGTCAATAAACGTTGGCCTTGCACAGAGGGTAGACTTGCTGTTTATTTGTTGACTTCCTCCAGCAACATGAGTTCCATCCCCGTTCTTCACTGAGGGAGAGCATAAATCTAACAGACAGAATAAGGTCGGAACAGATTTCTTTTAATGAAACTCTCAAAAATGTCTCTGAAGTTTACCTTGTGAAAGGTTGACCTCTGAGTGCTGTTTTGTTTTACAGACAAACTAACAGGAGGTGGAAATCCTTAAGGAGTCAATTCAATCACGGTACTGCAGAATGTTTAGATCAGCTCTGTCACAAACAAAACACATTTTGTTTGTGACAGACCTTTTTATTTCAAGTTATAATACAAGCTGGTCCATTAACCGTGATTTTAAACTGTAAACAAAGACACATTTGGAGGAAATGTTCTGGATTTAAACTGCTACTGTAAATACTGATTAGGAAGGGAAGATTGACAGTTAAGGATTCACAGTACACAGTACACCGTGACATGAGAAGATGGGGTTAGATAAGGCTGTTACTTCACGCCAATCAATTCAAATATGATAAACATCAAGTGCTATAACATCTACGAGGGGTGGTTGACATGAATCTTCGTCCCATATACTGTATCTGTAATCATGGACAGCTATGTGTTAAGCTGTTATAAGCCTCAAAATAAAGGAAATAAACCTCCACAACCTTATCTCTAATGATGCACAAACCAAGTTGGTTCTAGAGTACAGCTGTTACACCTGCTACTGCTGTGTTGGTCTTCTAGACTAGTTCACACGTCACAAAACACCTTGCTTGTGCTCTGTTTCGTTAATTGTGGTGCTTTCCTTTCTTTAGAGGATTTTCACAAACCAACTCATTACATACTGTAAAACATAGTTTTTAGTTTTTAATTGTATCATTCATCCACCGCCTTACAGACTAGACAGTGTTGTACTGTGTTGTCTTCATTCCCATGCATTCCCATTGATGCACACAGACGAACAGAGACTTGTTCAGACATATCTGAAGCTCCCTCACATCAACCCAGGTCTGCAGTTTAGACCCCTCTAAGCTGCAGACTCTAAAACGGTTGTCTTTAGGATGACAGGACATTCTTTTTCTCTCTCGTAGTGACAGCCCTCATGGGTTTCTCAAAGGGAGAATATTGTGATGAAAGTCCAGTGAAAGCAACTGCAAATCACAACAGTGATATAAAAAGTCAATTTCATATTTAATGTTGTATTAACAATGCTTCATGAATCATTCATAATATTTATGTGGGCACACATTTTCAAAGCAGTGGTTGTGTAATATGGATGAGGAAATAACCTAGATCATTTTACACACAGGGAAAGAAAAAAGCACAGTGTTGCTTTACATCTGACATTAAACAGAGTAATATTTTGTTTCTGTTTAAAACTTGTTGATCCAGCACATCCCTCTGATACTCAACCTGACTGAGATCTGGGGGATCTGAAGGCCAGGGCAACACCATGATCTCTTCATCAATTTCAACCAGGTGTACCTGGTCATGAAGGGGTGTACCTGGTCATGAAGGGGTGTACCTGGTCATGAAGGGGTGTACCATTGTCATGAAGGGGTGTACCTGGTCATGAAGGGGTGTACCATTGTCATGAAGGGGTGTACCTGGTCATGAAAAGGTGTACCATTGTCATGAAGGTGTGTACCATTGTTGTGAAGGGGTGTACCTGGTCATGTATATAAAAATAAAATATTATTTTATTGTATATTTAATTCTATTCTAATCCCATTTAGTACTGCTAGTTTATGTACCCTTAGTATAGATAGTCCACATATTTAAATTTTAGGTATATGTTTATTGTATGCACCTTCCTGCCAAAGCAAATTCCTTGTCTGTGCAAACTTTCATGGCGAATAAATCCCATTCTGATTCTGATTCTGATGAAGGGGTGTACCATTGTCATGAAGGGGTGCACCATTGTCATGAAGGGGTGTACCTGGTCTGTAACAATGTTTAGGTGTGTGACACGTTTCAAACTGACGTCCACGTGATTGGCATCACACTCCCTCTACCAGCTTGTCGCCTTCCCACAATGCATCCTGGTGCCGTTACTTTGCCAGGTAAAAGACGCACACATGCCCTGTTTCAGATCCATCTGATCCAGTCGTAAGGCCACAACAATCTGACCCTTGTGAAAGTCTTGAAATCAGGTTCCAGACCAGGAAACAAGTGAAGGTAAATTTTCTGCAAACTCTCTCTTGAACCTTTGAGTCCGGGTGCTGTTTTGATGAAAGTTATCAGTCTTAACCCTCGTGCTGCCTTCGGGTCACATGACCCAAAGGTTCATAACGAACCATCGTTGTGTTTACCCAATTTTACCCAATACAAAAACAAATACAAATAATTTTCTTTTAACCATTCCAATGTGGGGGGTCTGAGACAGCCCGACAGTTAAAAGAAAATGCTTCACTTTGTTTTTGTATGAGGTAAATTTGTCACAATACGACGGTGGGTCACAATGACTGATGGGTCAGAATGACCCGAAGATAACACAAGGGTTAAATGTTTCCTTTCTATGAAAAAACTGCAATCGTAATCTGTGCAGTGTTATTTCACACTGCTGGATTGTGTTATTGTTTTATGTGTGGCCATGGCCATTCTCTTCTTGCGAGAAAATAAAGGTGACATTGACCTAGCCTTGATGAGCATGGTGTGCCATTTCATAGCCTTGACCTGCATGATTGTCACAATCTCATAAAGAAAATAATTTTGAAACCCTTCAACCCTTCTTGTGAGCTTTAGATTGCTGTTGTTACAGAGCGGTGAGTAGTACTTATTTATCCGTTATTGTATTGTAGTTCAAGCTCAGTTCACTGATGAAATGTACGTTTTTCAGAACTGCTCTTATAAAGGGTGACCTCATGACTACTTATGTTTTGATGACAATCAAACACTATTGTGTGTTCAAGATGGATGTAAAATACACCATTGAGGAATGGAGGAAGTGAATCTCTAGAAGCAGGAACCTTCTTGAAGAGAAATAATTAATCTCATGAACTGACTCCCAAGGCTGGTGATGATAAAACAGGAAAGCCAGTCTGATCCCTCTTGTTCTCTTCACTTCATGAAAGGGAATATTAGATAACTGACCTTTAGTGAAATGTTCATAGTCCCGTTTGATGGCGTCTGGCTGCAGGCCCAGTGTGACTTTGAAGCTCACTTAGAGACAAAAGGAGTGGAACTTCTCACAGAACTTGTGACTCTGTAACTTGTTCTCTATGAACTGGGACATGTCCCTCAGAGATCCAGGAAGAAAGCGTTTTAAAACACACACAAAAAAACGTGGAACGTACACTGTTCTGTAATGCGCCGTATTATGTTTATGTACACCATGAAACAAGCTGTCTACATGCAGAAACACAAACAAAAACAAGTTTGCCTTTTTCACTCAACTCAACGCTGGTTAAACTGAAGCGTACACAGCCCAGTACATTGTGTGGTAAATTGCAACGACCCCCAACTCACTGAATGTGAGTTGGGGGTCCCCCCCCCGATCCATTTTGGATCGGAGGAAATACTTATTCAACACTGTCAGGGAGAGAATAAACGGCTGATGGTGGAGGAGAGGAAAAAAGACTGACTGTAACAGCTAAATCAATACTCTACTCTGTTGCTTCAACATATGGGAATTTGAGAGTTAAATCTTGCTTGGTTGCTGATTGAATTTTACATCGAGGGCCTTCAGGAGAGTAGTAAATGGTAATTACCTCAATGTTGGAACAAGCAGAGTGGAAAGGAGTGCTGAAGGTAGAGAATTAAAATGAATAGCGGCAGTCCAACCTCCGTGAAACCCATCGGCTTGAAATGTGAAGCTGTGAAGGAGAGGGCTACCAGTGAATCTATATGTCACTCCTTCCTGTTCAAAGACCCTTTATTGTATACGCTGATTAAAGTCAGAATCCGGCACACACTAAATGAAGGTGGTAGGATGGGGAATTGGTGACGACATGTGGAACAGATGTTTTAAAGTGCAGCAACGGTGTGGTATTATTTTGGTTAGAATATTATTTTGAAAAGGTGTTTGTTTATAATGTCCTCCCTGGATTCACCTGGTTTGAACCTTGAATAGGCTACATCCTTCCCTGGTGTGTTTAAGTTTCTATTTATTGTAATCACATTTGATTTGATGGAGGAAGTTGTTCCCCCAGCCAAGTGTTTGGGTGTGAAAGATGATTATTCTATGTAATGGTTTCAGGGTATTTGCCGTGTCTGTACTATAACTCTGTGTTACTGGAAGCTTTATCTGGGTACTGAAACAGCCACAGTAATGACTTAGATGGAGAAATTGATGGAGGAAAATTGCATGTACAGTAATAACAGTAATAGAGGCTTTACCTCAAATCCACAAATACGAGCCAAAAAAACAAAAAAAATACGGATAATGTTATTTATTGACATTATTTTCCATTCACGGTGGTCAAAACTGCCCGTCATCTCAGCAATTAGCCTGCTCTGTGCTGAAGGCAGGCTCCAGCACCGCATAACCGCAGCCAATGAAAATAAGAGTGGTCCCCAATTTCCAATTTCTCCACGATCCTTATCTTTATTAGCTCATTAAATTCCGCGAAGGCAGAGGTCTCTACTGATCTGTGGCATTCACCCAGGCAACGCGAGGCAGCCAATTAGCGACTGCTTATCCCTCACGAGATATGAAGGTGCAGTGAGCATTAAATAGCACTCGGAGATTCTGGTGATATAGGCGACTTTACATTCGGATGTAGGGTATTCATGCATAAATATGAAGGTGTAAAAGACTTGTGAACTGTTTGCTTGTGTTTATCTGTTATGTGCTATCCGTTAATGATTGACTACTTTCCTTTCACTTCATTGATTGGCATACTAAGCAGCAAGCACTGTATTACCTGACAAGTTTACTAGCTGTGCTAGTGCTCAATTAGGTGTATTCATCGCTGAGACACACTGAGTTCTAGACTTTGTGCTTGGGTACATTGATTTGCTGCCTCATTGATAGACGACACCATTTGCATTCTAAATTAAGTAAATCAGAACAAAATGTGTGTTTGACAAATACCATGTGTATACTTTTAGTTTCCTAGTTGAGGGAGGGAGGGAGGGGGAGAGGGAGAGAGATTGAGACAGAAAGGCATTCAACTGCATGCATCACCCCACCCGGTGAGCAGAAGTGAAGAAAACCTTGTGTTTCCCTCTTCTGAGTCTTTGAGGCATAATTCAGACAAACACCCCACAGAGACCAAACGATTCTAACATGATCTTAATGAGTTGATCTTAATGAGATGTCCATCGAAGTAAACAGCTCTTCCTGTCCCAGGAAGCCCCTTCGGATGTTGACAGCCATGTGTTGCTCGAGCATGCCAGGATTTCTGGAGCATCAGAGAGACATGGATATAAACGAGCAGACACTTTGACGTTTGACAAAGCTGTTTTGTTGACTGAGTTTGGATTCCCGCTGTGGTGGTGAACGAAAATGAAGGCCAGTCTCTGGAGCGTGGAGTCTGCCACTGTGGTACACCCTTGTTTGGTGTCCTCAAGAAGGTTTGAACCGTCTTGATACCTCATGATACTGCCACATCACCCATCTGGACTAATTATTGCCTTCAATAGGGATAGGGTGAGGTGTGATAGCGGTGAGGGAGTCGGGCTAGTAATCTGAAGGTTGCCAGTTCGATTCCCAGCCGTGCAAAATGACGTTGTGTCCTTGGGCAAGGCACTTCACCCTACTTGGCTCGGGGGGAATGTCCCTGTACTTACTGTAAGTCGCTCTGGATAAGAGCGTCTGCTAAATGACTAAATGTAAATGTAAATGATAGCAAGGTTAGAGTTAGGATTAGAGTCACTGCTAACTTGGGTTAGGGTTTAAATTAGCAGTGACTCTAATCCTAACTCTAACCTTGCTGTCACACCTCACCCTATCCCTGTTGTAGGCAAGAGTCAGGAATAGCCGTAACACAAGCCAATCTCAAACCCTAACCCCTAATCTTAATTTTAGGGTTAGGGTTATTAGTTAGCAGCGACCTTAATCCTAACTCTAACCTTGCTGTCACTATCCCTGTTGTAGGAAAGAGTCAGGAATAGCCGTAACACAACCCAAACTCTAACCTAAGGGTTAGGTTTCTTACATTTGTGTTGTCTTATGGCTATTAAGAGTTTATTATTAAACTCAAAACTTTTCTCTAATCTTTACCATAAACCATAAAAGTAATCTAAGCAATTTCTAAAAAGGAAATAATTTATACAATCTATTAATTGATTAAAGTTGTAGATTAAAAAAAAAATACATCAGAAATTAGATGTTTTAGCTTGATGTCATTGAGAGACAAACATATCTGTCCAGCCAGACATGCTTGGTTTGGAGTGAGTTGTTCCTGTGTGTGTTTGTGGGGCTGGAAGTGGTTGCCTGCTTGTATATGGATGTGAATATATTCATTAGCTGCTGTGGGTATTCTCAGAGCGTCTGAGAGGCTGGCTCCACTTTGACGCGTCTTATTACCCTCACATCTGGGCATCAGCATCGCCCCAAAACACAGCAGAGAGATTAGCCAAAAGCCCATTGAGCTGCAATAGCAATGCTAGCACACACTCTATACAGAGGGTAGGGTGAGAGTGTGTAAGAGTGTGTGAGAGTGTGTGAGAGTGTGTGAGAGTGTGTGAGAGTGTGTGAGAGTGTGTGTGTCAGAAATAAAGTGTGTATAATCCTGAGAGTGACACATACAAGCACACAAACTATAACGCACAAATGATCGCACAAGTGTGCTTTTCTGTGTGTGTGTGTGTGAGTGTGTGTGTGAGTGTGTGTGTGTGTGTGTGAGCATCTGTGCTTTCCATGACAGATTATAGTACATATGGCTGTGTGCTCCTCACACCTGGGCCCCCTGCTCCCTCTCTCCCTCTGATGTCCCCAGATACACTTACACACACCTATACACACCTATACACACCTACACACACACACACCTACACACACCTACACACACACACACCTACACAGAACTATACACACCTACACACACCTATACACACCTATACACACCTACACACACCTACACACACCTACACACAACTATACACACCTACACACACCTATACACACCTATACCGCTCACTTTGTCAAGGACGTTGGAGAAATGCCAGCAATCTTTTCATTTGAACAGATACTTAGATGTCAACTCAAATATAATCAGCCCTTGAATCAAATGAATTAAAATGCCATCCGTTTCCCTGCCATGTGTGTCTTCACTTAATGCTTGCCTGCAGTGCCCAGTATCTAAGAAGAAGGATGCAATTATAGTCACTGGCTTTCAAGAAATTATAGAGCCCAATTTTCATGTCATGTGAACATACTACAAACTGACAATGTGTACATTTGCTATTCAAACCTTTGGACGTAGACTATCAATGTACATTTCCATACAGCTCTGACATAATTTATTACATCGTTTGAATGCATTTAATAAAGAATATTCGCTTCAACCCACATTCTGAAGGAGCTTTGAGGACTACATGGCTTGTAACTACAAGGATCTCGCTTCAACTTCAGCCAAGAGCATCCTTTTTTTTTACGCGATAACCTTTTGTTGGAGTTAACCCTAAGCATAACACTACCTAGCCTTAAAGCAGCCGTGTACAGTAGCGATTTAGCTCGTATGTGGGTTGCCTGTGTCTTTGTGTTGTGTACTGTGGAGAAGCACTGGGCTCTGGGTTTAGTGAGCTGCAGTCTAACTGTGTTAATCAAGGAGAACCAGCCGAGAAGAGCTAAGGCTTAGTGTTCAACACTAGAATGATAAACAAGTCTGTGTCTTTCTGTGTGTGTGTGCGTTCATCAGTGTGTGTGTGGGCATCAGTGTGTACGCCTGTGTGTCTCAGTGTCAGCTGAGAGCTTGTGTGAATGTGACTGTTAGGAGAGAGAGTGAGCGTAGAGGAAGAAAAATAAGATAAAAGAACAAAAGATGTCAAGAAGGCCATGTGCAATAAGCTTAAGGAGATAGTGTGTTTACGTAAGGAAGAAGCTTATTGTGCTATTTTCTCAGCCGCAGAGCACCCAAGGAAACCGAGCTAAACAAACAGCAGCGAACCCTTAATCTGCAACGGAGCAGCTGGCCACAGGGGTAGCTTCGTTTGCATACAAATCCCAGCGGACCCTTCTTCTTCACTTAGCAAGTCGGCACAATGCACGTTGCCATAAGGCAATCGGACAAAACGGTCGCGGTGGGTAAATTCTCAAGTCCAGCCTTTAAGGTTTCGAGTGTGTCCCAACTCTACCATAGCCAGCTCAACTCCCAGGTGAGCCTGCCCTCGGGCTATACTTACCTGGCCTCGTCACTCGCAGGGGGATTGGAGGAGCCTGAGCAGCGTTAAGTAACAAGTGGGAGTAGATGGAGAGTGAGACTGGCTTTACGGATGGAGGGACAAGCGGGCTCCTTCTGATCACATGGTTGCCTCCTCTCAGCCTGCCTCCTCTCAGCCTGCCTCCAACTCAGCCTGCCTCCAACTCAGCCTGCCTTTTCTCAGCCTACTTCCTCTCAGCCTGCCTCCTCTCAGCCTGCCTACTCTCCGCCTGCCTCCCTAGGGATGCTGAGTCAGTCCGGTGTGAAGCTTTGCTGTGCTGGTCGTAGGAGATGCAAGGCTGCAAACTTGAGACTCCAGACTCCCCTGGGTAAGAGTGTGTAACCTTTACGCAGGGGTCCTGGGTTCGAATCCGGCTCAGGTCTTTCCCTTTGTCTTTCCCCCACTCTAACCCTCCCTACATTCCTACAATACGGTCTATCTCCAACTGTCAATAACTGTAAAATTTAAAATGCACACAAAGAAGATTCTCAAGCACATTTATATAAAAGGATATTCAGAACCCTGACAGAATCGTTCCTGCTCACCTGACCGGTTTCTCAGCCACCTTTCAGGTCAGCAGGCATGGCTCTGTCAGGGTTCTTCAGGGCCTGCAGATGTCCTGTCTAACAGGTCCCTGGAGGCGAGTGGTTTTGACTCACAGACCACGGGTAGTAGGACACGGTCGGTGACATTCAGAGGGAATTCAGAATCTCTTTCCCGACACCAGTGGGTATTGTCCTGTATGTTCGATTAAGCAGCATGACTTAGAGACCCTTCTCTACTCCTGCATGTCCTGAAAATCGAGGTTCTGAAGCAGATATGACTCAGGCGGAGATTCTTTCTCGAATGTGTAAATAGTTGTTTTGATGAATAAGCTCTCTCGCAACACCGCCTGAGAATGAGAAGCGCCTTTAATTCTGTGAAGTGAATAGAAAATGTATTCTGAAACGAGCCATTGCGCAAGCAATGATGCATGAGCCTTCCGAGAAGTCTTCCACTCTGCAGTTTAGTTGGGTGGATTAAAGTGGAACTGGTTTTCTTTAAGTGTCCTTGAGTGTATCTGTGTGTGTTTGTGTGTGTGTGTGTGTGTGTGTGTGTGTTTGGTGGCGTGTAAAGGGGGATGATTGTCTAATTTGGCAAGCCCTTGTCAAAGTTAGCTAGTGGAGTTTACAAATGTATTTGTGTGAATCTATAAGTACTGACTAACAGTCTTCAGTTTTTGGGGGAGCCTTGTTTAAGAGCTTTGCACATTCTTTATTTATGTCCTCTGGTCTGTAAGCCCAAGCATCTGTTGAGATAGTGAAAACCGTTCTTTCACAGTGCTAGTGTACGTTTGTGTAAAATAGCAATTGATCTGAGCTTGTTGTGCATGCTGAGCTTTAAAATAGAGATGAAAAGCCCATGCCTGCTAGTGGTGTCTTGGGTGTTGATATTTCAGTCATTTGGCTGAATGACTTGGCTCAATTTTTAGATACCCCACTTAAGCTGCAAAAATTTAATAAATCTAGTGTGATTATCTTGTTAGATTTTAATCTAGGTGGATTTATTTCTAAGAATTTTTTTTAATCTAGAAACTTAATTCAAGTAAACAACACATTATTTTAGGAAATCTCATAAAGTGAAATGTTCTTACTGCGCTGGCAGCGAAATTGTCTTGTTTTTAAGCATAAGCAAGAGAGAGAGAGAGAGAAGCTCATAACTGAACTTTGGTAGAGGGTTTTTGCAGTTTAACAGGACTGCCAGTGTAGGTCTGTGAAGATGACTTTCACCAACTCATGTTTGAGGTTAATGACACATAAGTTTAGATTTACATTTAGTCATTTAGCAGACGCTCTTATCCAGAGCGACTTACAGTAAGTACAGGGACATTCCCCCTGAGGCAAGTAGGGTGAAGTGCCTTGCCCAAGGACACAACGTCAGTTGGCATGACCGGGAATCGAACTGGCAACCTTCGGATTACTAGTCCGATTCCCTCACCGCTCAGCCACCTGACTCCATTAGATGATGTCGTAGATGATTTCTGGTCTCTACATTGAAGAACACTGAGTCATGGCTGGATCAAAATACTATCAGTTTTATTCATGTCATACAGGTTATATACAGTCACTGGGCATTTTTGCGCTGAGAAGCCCAAAGAATGTTTCAAGCTCGGCAGATTTTATACTCATTAACAGTCCGCCCCTTTTCTAAACTTGTGTTTAGATAAACAATTGTCACCTGTCCTCTCTGGTTCCTGTCAATATTTAATGCCAAGTGGGACAGTCTGATATTTAATTCAGGGGTTACAGTGTTCTAATATCCTAATTTATTTATGGGATAAGTCCATGAGTCTCTTATTACTTGCCGATCAGCCTATCGGCCTGGCACAAAGATGTGTTGGGAGCGCGTGTCTCCCAACTGCTTAATATAGCTGTGTGCTCTGCTCTAACTTCTCTCTAGGATCACGTTCAGATCCGCCTGATTCACATTTTAGGACAGTCATTATACATTTTCAGTAATAGTAATACAATGGGGGCCCTTCTCCAGTTTTCCTGCTTCCACAATGACTAATAGCTCAATATATTATATAAAAAATAAGAAAAGGAATGAAAAAGGTAAACTTCATGAATCTCTTTATGACATGTATTTATGTAAATAGATGCAGAATATGTAAAGTTGTGCAAAAGTCGACTGTAGTTTGAATGCACTGTAAACAAACCTCTACTCCTGTAAAACCTTATGTCCTCTTCTGAACGTCTGATATTTTAATTAATACGCAAGCAGCATTCAGCAAACAAAACATGTTTTCCCAGCTCATTTCGATTCCATTCTGTTTTTACATCTGTAATTACATTGTTTACGTAGTCCTTAAGTGACCCATCACCCCCTCCTTCAGCCACAGTTAAAACGCTCCACAACATGTTATACGCAGTGTCCTCTGTCTCTGTAGATGGTCCTCCCCCCCTCCCACCTGTCCGCCAGGTGGGAGGGGTCTGACGGGGGGGGGGGGGGGTGAACCCAGGACACCACTGACCTCCCGCCACAGAGCAGCGAGCCGAACGCCTTCATCCGCCTGCAATCTGCCGTGCGAGATTTGTGAATCAAAACTCAAAAGTGTGTCAGATGGCTGAGAGGTTCGGGAGTCGGGTTATTAATCAGAAGGTTTCCGGTTCGATTCCCGGCCGTGCAAAATGATGTTGTGTCCTTGGGCAAGGCACTTCACCCTACTTGCCTCGGAGGGGAATGTCCCTGTACTTACTGTAAGTCGCTCTGGATAAGAGCGTCTGCTAAATGTAAATGTAACCCCCAATTAGCTCGCCAATTGAATTATTAGTGCGTTAGCGATGTATTTGTCAGGGCGCGGAGTCAGCGTGGGTCTCCGCGCCAGTCCTGTCGCCCGCCCGCCTCGCCTGAGCCCACCTGTCGCCCGCCTCGCCGCAGTCCACCTGTCGCCCGCCTCGCTGCAGTCCACCTGTCGCCCGCCTCGCTGCAGTCCACCTGTCGCCCGCCTCGCTGCAGTCCACCTGTCGCCCGCCTCGCCGCAGCCCAGCTGTTCGTCCGTGTGTCCGTCTCCTACCTGACCGCACTCCCGGCCCACGCGAGACACGTCTGTGTCAGGAAGTCACACTCGGACAGACCCCGTAGACTGTGGATGTGGTGGCCAAGGACATTTGGCATGAGGTAGAGTGTTGTGTGTTTGTGTGAAGTCTCTCGACAGAAACACCAGAATCTCCCTCATATATTAGCATGTGAGCGGTGTAGACAGAGAGAGTCACAGCCTTGCCAGCGCTTGTGTCCTCTGCTCCGGGTCCGTTCTGTTGACAAGGCGAGGTCAGAGGATCTCAGCAGCTGCTGCTCTCAACAAGCACATTCTCTCAGCTGAACATTTAACAAGTCAAGGGCAGCGTCCATGGAAACGTCCCCAAGTCCTCTCAAGTCACCAAGTACAATACTGGCATTCTGTTCTCTCATCCACACCCTCGGTGGTGCCACACGTATAGAAAAGGAAAGCAAGAACAAAACCATTCTACCATATCAAGCTCAATAGTCTAAACAGACAGATTAATCTTCATTGTTTTCAGCGGAGAAAGAGAAAAATACCCCAAGGCCACTTTCCTGAATAATGTGTTTCAGTTGCTTAAAAATCGGCCTGAAAACAAGAGCTTTGACCAAATCATTGTGTAATTAAATGCAAGTCGAATAATGGTCCACCCAAGGGCAACCAAGTGACAGCTTCTAGTAATCCATTCAATCTGTATTACTTTATAATCTTAAAAGCAAGTACGTACTGTATATAACCACTGAAAATGCAAATGTACTACGTCTTTATATTGAGGGCTTCACTTAGATGGCCGAATCTGAAATAAGATCATCATAATGCCACATCAGAAAATGATTGTTAATCTCGTTTTTTATTTTCATTTTTTCCCAGTGGAGAACCTCGGCCCTTTTGTTGTGAAACTAAAGAGGTCTGTGGAGGCCATCGTTCTCTGTCCAAGTCTTTTGAGTCGCCTCTCCTCCTCACCAAGAACACAATTCCATTCGATCACAAACCTTGTGGCGCCCCACACCACTATAGATTCATCCTCTCAGAGAAAGAGAAAGAGTCGGGGGGTCAAACCCCAGCGAGTGGTGCGACAGAACTTTATATTCCACCCATCGATTATGGGATGGCTGTTGTCTAATGAAGGAAGGTCAAGCCTTCATCTGTCACCGCGGCTCCTCATCTGCTCGTCTCCTTCGCCGGTGCATTGTCTGGCTTCGCTCTGCGCTTTGTGAGAGACACAGAGACGGGGGCATGTCAATGTTATCAGCATGCGACAGACGGCGGCTTTGAGGCAGACGGTGACTTTCAGCGGCACTCCCGTCGCCGGCTAATTACCCCGTACAGGCCGTCTTTTTAGATTTCGCAAACCGACCGTGTGACCGCGTGCTGAGCGGCGGCCATCTTGGCATCTGGATGGTTTTTGCGGGAGGGGAAAGATGTGTTGTTCACTCATCATTTGAGGATTTGAGGTGTGAAGGATACGTTGACTAAACACCCCAACTTTTTTTGGAAAGTCGCCTCAAACAACATCTCTGGGTAACCGTGACGAGCTAATAAGTGGGGGATGAAATGAATATCTAATACTGTCCACAACCCTCCTGAGTATTTCTGTTAATGTAAAGCTATCACGCTTTTGGGATGGAATTGTTTATATGACGCTACATTAAAGGGCTAGCAACCCATCTGGGACTTTGTTATTGTCCCTGTACTTCCTGTAAGTCACTCTGGATAAGAGCGTCTGCTAAATGACTAAATGTAAATACATACTGTTCTGTACCACTGAATGTGTTTATGCTTTTATTTGAAAATAGTATGGATTTAAAACAAATCTAATCAGCTCTACGTAAACAAAACAATCTCTTCACAGTAGAAATTGACCTTAAGCAACAGAGAACCACTTGGTTTTCATTTCATAATCTAATGAGATCTATTTAGTTTATTTTCATGTATATACTGTGAATGTCATGTTTGTTGGGTAATTGTTCTGAAAGTTTGAGGATGTTCTGAAAATGTTTTCCAACTGTCTGTGATATAAACAGCTGTTTACAGGTAACTCTGCTAGACCTTCGGTAACCATGGTAAATAAATGAAAATGACTAAATTACAGTAAGGAAACTGAAAAATAATGAGCGTTGTTAGCATTGACAGATAAACTACACTTCCTTAGACTATAGCATCTGGAACGTTCCATCTGTTTAAGACCATCAACAACAAATACCAAATATGGCTCTGATCAAAAACATACCTGTGCCTTAGCTGGTGATTGAAACCCATGGATTAAGCTCTAAGGAAATCGCTTTTTGTCCCAGCCACTTCCAACCAAGAACATGGCAGTGCAGTTTTGTTTCCAGAACAAACAATATGTTTATCTGATCACCAAAAGTCACAACATGTCGGGTTCTGTCTATCTAACTGACTGTGTTCACGGGTCCTAATTCAGCTGAAAATGTTCAGTAGGCCTTCGTGTATGAGTGCCTGAATATGTAGATCTGTTGATAATGGGCTGCACACACACACACAGGCGCACACAAATATTCTCTTCAGTGAACCCAACTGGGACTTTGTGATAAAATCCATCTCTGTGCTGTGATCTCCAAACGCTATCTGGTCCTCCGAGAGCTCAATAGAAGAAGTGTTGAGAGGGAATCTGGGGCTACATGTGTTATTGCTTGTGATGGCCACAAACAGTGCAGAAGGCTGCAAAACGCTGCACTCCGCTGTGATGGGGTGCTTTGTTTCAAACTAGGCAATGCCTCCCACTCTTTCCCCATCCAGCCTCTGTTCTGTGCCTGGATATGTGAGAGAGATCTCTCTGTGAGCTTGTTCTTGTCTCAGATGCTGTCGGAAGACGGCAAAGCTGAAAGTGTAGCAGTTTCGCTCCCGCACATGCAGGCTAGCTCGACTGAATTGTATTTTTAAATCGTATGTTTTAATAAATGTATTTACAATTTTGCTCCAGATATCACCCGTTATATGACAGGTATTTTTAAACTTGATTGCAGCTTTTCTTTAACACGCAGTATAGATGAATTTAGTAATCCTCTGAAGGGTTTCTTTAATGGGGGTGTGTGGTACATTTTCACAAGACCATCTCTAACACAGGTAGCGATCCTTTACCAACTGTACCACTGGCTATAGCCCTCCATAAAGAACAAGCATAAATGTGTGAAATCATTGATTTCGGAGGATTTATTATTATTGCTAATGGAGGCAGAGATTTCCACCTAGATATATCTAGCGTATAGGTTCACAACCTTATAAATCCTGTACAGCTTCTTATAAACAAGAGCAATATCATACATTAACAGTCATGCAACGCAGCCAGTCTATCAGTGATACACCTTCCTGTCCACCTCACTGAGACACACATCCACAATCCAAACAGACCGACTACACTGTACTGTAGCTCCTGCCTGAGACACGAGGACACAAACTCATCATTTTCACTAAAAGCATACCTGGCTATACTTGCTCAAAATAAAAATATGATTATACAGAGCAAGGTGATTATACAGATTTGCAGGGACTGTCAAAGAGCTTCTCAGGTCCTAATTACCCCGACTGGAGTGGAAGTCTTTTAAGTGTGTGTCTGTGAGAAGGAACAGCTTGTGAGAAAGTTACGACTATAGAGGCGAGAGTGATGGCACTTAGAGTTAGTGTTAACTTTCCTGGAGCTGTGTGGGGGGCAGGGGGGGGGGGGTTGGGGGGGGGTTGGGGGGGGCAGGGGGGGGTTGGGGGGGGGGCTCCACAGGGGGCTGTCAAGGCTCCGCCTCCCCCTCTTCTTCTTCGAGCGCCCAGATGTTGTCTTGGTAGGACCCTGTGCTGGCTAGAGAGATGCCTGATTCCTTCACTTGACTGAGATAAAAAATAAATAAAAAACAGCAAGCGGGAAAGATTGATGGTTTGTCGAACGGAGGTCTGTTGACGTCAACTAAATTAAAAAATGCAAGATTCCAAGTTCTCCTGCCCTTTTTGAATACTTAGAGGGATGGCAACACTTAAACATGATTTAGCTGAAGGATGAGCTATGACACTGATATCCATTGGTAATGTAGATAAATTATTGACTGAATCTGGAAATGGAGTTTCAAGAGTATGAAATGGCTGCATGACATGGGATGTCACTGCAGTGCAGCCGCTTTATAAGTACCTTCAGTTTCACCACACACAAAATCACTTTCAGAATATTCATTATGCAAAGCCTTTAAAGGGTGAAACATAATTTTATTGAAGATAAGAAATGCTGTCCGTCATTTTAAAGCCAGACTAAGACTAAGTCTGTAATATTCTCCTTTCTGTAGAGTCGGTGGAGAAACCTTGTTGTAATTAAGCCAAACACAGAAATTCTGCATCAATGTCCTTTATTCACTTGGAGTCTGACAGATTACAGATTGTTATTTATTCAGTATCTGAATCCAGCATGAGTCAAGTGTTTGAATGCAAACCAGGAAGGGTTTCGCTCAGTGCTGAAGTCTGCAGCGGCACTCTATTATCAACAACACAACTGTTGAAGGAGTCCAGCCTGCTAAGTACAAGAGGGCTTATAGTGACCTCCCAAATCACATTAGTCTGGTCTTCATGGCTCTGGGAGGACCGGCTGATTGAGACACATGAGTGCTGAGCAGATGTTCGACAGGTTCATACGAGGGCCATCGTCTCTGTCGTAAAGTCACCAATCAGAGATCACTTCAGATGGGTGAGAGGGAGGGCCATTGGCTTCTGGAGGAGAGACAAGCCTAGCAGCCTATCAGGACGACAGGAGGGCGGGATGTTGTTGTTGTGCTACATGACGCGTGGAAGGAGATGTGAGAAACAACCCCAACAGAACAAAATTATAGGTGTGGGTGAGTAATGTTATGGTAAGATACAAAAATCCACAGCCTTCAAAAGTTTGTTTCATTAGATCCATCACCGTTATATTTTTCTAAATTGTTAATAACATCAGTGTATCTTTTTTCCTGTATTTTCTGTCTTCGTAGGATCCTGCTTCAAGAAGCACACAGAAGATGGGTGTGATTTATTCAGGAATCCCGAGGAAGACGAGACACATTATGAGGCGACTCCAAACTACTGACAGTTTCCACAAAGTCAGCACTCCCCTGGCAGGGCAGGAGACTGTGAAAAAGCAAAGATTTGATTATTTATTAATATCTCTCTCTCCATATTTTGAGGTGGTGCCAGGACTAGGATCAGTGGTGAGTTGTGGAGTGAGAGAGAGAGAGACAGAGAGAGAGAGGGGGGAGATAGAGAGGAAGAGAGAGAGGGGGGAGAAAGAGAGACAGGAAGAGAGGGGAAGAGTGACTTCCCATTTCCTGTAAGTAATATGAACTCCATAAAGGAAGGATTTCTTTCATCAGTTTTAGCTGTGTCTTATCTCAGCACATTTCCAGGAGCTTTGTCAAAGCCACGCCAGGGTGTGCTTCAGTGGAGGATGGGGGCGAGGAGGACGTTGGCGTGGAATCTGATCTTGTCTTCTTTCCTTTCACAGAAAAACAGGCTCTGGGCATTAACTGTGAATCCTGACAACATTGTTTGCGTGTGACAGTTAAGGCAGAAGCACAGGAATTGAAGCCCACAGTTTTGCCATCCCCAAACAAAACGCACAATTAACACGTTTCGATCGCCGACGCATTCCGGGTAAAGAATCCTCCATATTCTTCTTCTTTTCTTTTGCTGCGACGTCCCTCCACTTCCCACCGGCTCCACGCCGACTTCAGACACAAGACGGAGGAAGGCCGTGACATCTTCCCTCTCCTTCGCTCCTCTGCTAGCGTCTTCATCCAATTTACCATGAAAGGCTCCCAGACGTCCACATAATACTGTCCGCGCCCGGCCGATTGAACACAGTCGACGATGCCAGGACTGAGCTTTACACACATATAACCAAGGATGTGGCTGAAGAGTAGTGTGGACGTCTGCTGTCCCTTGATAAGGCCTGCTGGGAATCCAACAGGCAATTCCATCAAGCTTTATTTCATAGAGAGTAGTACCCCCTTGTGGAAACAAGAGCACACTGCATGTTGGTTGTACTTGATTTACTGCAGGAGGTTTTTTCTTTACGTGGATGAGATGTTTTTTGAGTCAACACATTTGATGGGGATCATTGATTGAGGGTTTAGTGTTTTATTCGTTTTTTATGTTATGTCTCTTAGATTTTTGTCTTTAATGTGTAAACAGTCATGTCCAATAGGGAAATTCAAAAGCCCACATGTTGCGTTGGAAACTACCAAGGAGTTGAAACCTATTCTATATACTGAATGGAAGCCAAAAGAGAGTTTGTTGTTATTTTGACAGAATCAGCAAATAGCAACAAAAGCTAGTGAGAAACTTTGGAGAATCTAGTTATGTTTCATTTATTGAAAGGTGGGTGGATGTGAGTGCAGTAGAAGCTATTTAAAAATTGATTCAGGGTGGGGACTGGGCCTATGCCAAGTTCAGCCAACACTGACTGGAAGTGGTCTTTGTTACAAGGTATCACAAAAAGCAGTGAATACTTTCTCTGGAAAGAAAACGGCTGTATAAAAAAACTTTATTTATGAAATGGAGGACACAGCTCCCATGGGAATGCACATTCTTAGAAATAGCCAGCCCTGGAGACCAAACAAAGGCCTCCTATTTCCCATAATAGTTTTATAATTCCCTTCAACAGTGTACGTCTGATAAAGCGTAAGATGACTAGAACAACTTATGTATGTTTGCTGCCCGTGCCACAGGGACACGGCCTGCAGAGGGAAGGGTTTAATTGCTGAGAGTAGATGGGTGGATGGCTCCTTCTCTATGCCTGCTGTTTAGTGTACAACTCCCTACTTCACCCGCTCACTGTTGTTTCTACCTGTTCCCTAAGTGCACTAACACACACACACCACCACACACACACACACACACACACACACAGACAGACCACATGGTTTGACACACAACAACATAAACACACCCACCAACACAAACACCAACACACACAGTCACACTTCCACACATGTACAAATACACACATTCAGATGCATACAAACACCTACATACACTAAGCTGACTACACTTTTTCCCCTCAAGTTCCAGTAATGAAGTATGGGCTCTGACATACTTAGGCTAAATACAAAGTAGCCATTACTACTACCTGTTTTACTGTCACACTGGTAACTGGACCACACATCATATAATAGCTTACATCAGAGGGCGAATTATACAATGATAATCGAGGGGGGTCAACTTCTTCTCCAGGGCGTAAAGTACTATTTACGATTACAGGTTAGACGATATATAAATGTATTGACCTCTTTGGGGGGGGGGGGGGGGGGGGGTCCAAGTCTTAAGTAGGTCAACCCCCCCCCCCCCCCCGTAATTAAAACCCTGATACTAACCCCTTTGGTGATTTACCCCAAAACACACATACTAACCCCTTTGGTGATTTACCCCAAAACACACATGCTAACCCCTTTGGTGATTTACCCCAAAACACACATGCTAACCCCTTTGGTGATTTACCCCAAAACACACATGCTAACCCCTTTGGTGATTTACCCCAAAACACACATACTAACCCCTTTGGTGATTTACCCCAAAACACACATACTAACCCCTTTGGTGATTTACCCCAAAACACACATACTAACCCCTTTGGTGATTTACCCCAAAACACACATACTAACCCCTTTGGTGATTTACCCCAAAACACACATACTAACCCCTTTGTCATTTTATCCAAAACACACATGCTAACCCCTTTGGTCATTTAATTCAAAACACACATGCTAACCCCTTTGGTCATTTACCCCAAAACACACAAGCTAAACAGTTTTGTCATTTCATCCAAAACACACATGCAAACTCCTTTGATAATTTTATCCAAAACACACATGCTAACCCCTTTGGTCATTTACCCCAAAACACACATACTAACCCCTTTGTCATTTTATCCAAAACACACATGCTAACCCCTTTGGTCATTTCATTCAAAACACACATGCTAACCCCTTTGGTCATTTACCCCAAAACACACAAGCTAAACAGTTTTGTCATTTCATCCAAAACACACATGCAAACTCCTTTGATAATGTTATCCAAAACACACATGCTAACCCCTTTGGTCATTTACCCCAAAACACACATACTAACCCCTTTGGTCATTTCATCCAAAACACACAAGCTAAACCCTTTGGTCATTTTATCCAAAACACACATGCTAACCCCTTAGGTCATTTACCCCAAAACACACAAGCTAAACCCTTTTGTCATTTTATCCAAAACACACATGCTAACCCCTTTGATCATTTACCCCAAAACACATGCAAACTCCTTTGATCATTTAATCCAAAACACACATGCTAACCCCTTTGGCCATTTAATCCAAAACACACATGCTAACCCCTTTGATCATTTACTCCAAAACACACATGCTAACCCCTTTGGACATTTCATCCAAAACACACATGCAAACTCCTTTGATCATTTTATCCAAAACACATGCTAACCCCTTTGGTCATTTCATCCAAAACACACATGCAAACTCCTTTGATCATTTTATCCAAAACACACATGGTAACCCCTTTGGTCATTTCATTCAAAACACACATGCTAACCCCTTTGGTCATTTACCCCAAAACACACATGCTAACCCCTTTGGTCATTTACCCCAAAACACACAAGCTAAACCCTTTTGTCATTTTATCCAAAACACACATGCTAACCCCTTTGGTCATTTACCCCAAAACACACAAGCTAAACCCTTTTGTCATTTTATCCAAAACACACATGCTAACCCCTTTGATCATTTACTTCAAAACACACATGCTAACCCCTTTGGTTATTTACCCCAAAACACACATACTAACCCCTTTGGTCATTTCATCCAAAACACACATGCAAACTCCTTTGATCATTTTATCCAAAACACATGCTAACCCCTTTGGTCATTTACCCCAAAACACACATACTAACCCCTTTGGTCATTTCATCCAAAACACACATCCTAACCCCTTTGGTCATTTCATCCAAAACACACATGCAAACTCCTTTGATCATTTTATCCAAAACACACATGCTAACCCCTTTGGTCATTTACCCCCAAACACACATGCTAACCCCTTTGGCCATTTCATCCAAAACACACATGCAAACTCCTTTGATCATTTTATCCAAAACACACATGCTAACCCCTTTGGTTATTTACCCCAAAACACACATGCTAACCCCTTTGGTCATTTACCCCAAAACACACATGCTAACCCCTTTGGTCATTTCATCCAATACACACATGCAAACTCCTTTGATCATTTTATCCAAAACACATGCTAACCCCTTTGGTCATTTACCCCAAAACACACATACTAACCCCTTTGGTCATTTCATCCAAAACACACATCCTAACCCCTTTGGTCATTTCATCCAAAACACACATGCAAACTCCTTTGATCATTTTATCCAAAACACACATGCTAACCCCTTTGGTCATTTACCCCCAAACACACATCCTAACCCCTTTGGTCATTTCATCCAAAACACATATGCTAACTCCTTTGGTCATTTCATCCTAAACACACATACTAACCCCTTTGGTCATTTTATCCAAAACACACATGCTAACCCCTTTGGTCATTTCATCCAAAACACACATGCTAACTCCTTTGGTCATTTCACCAAAACACACATGCTAACTCCTTTGGTAATTTCACCAAAACACAAATACTAACCCTTTTGGTCATTTCATCCAAAACACACATGCTAACCCCTTTGGTCATTTCATCCAAAACACACATGCTAACTCCTTTGGTAATTTCACCAAAACACAAATACTAACCCTTTTGGTAATTTCATCCAAAACACACATGCTAACCCCTTTGGTCATTTACCCCAAAACACACATACTAACCCCTATGGTTATTTACCCCAAAACACATGCTAACCCCTTTGGTCATTTCATCCAAAACACACATGCTAACCCCTTAGGTCATTTACCCCAGGTTTTTGGCACCTTGTTTTCTAGATTGAAGGGTTTAAGCGAAACCTTTTTTCGGGGAGGATATCGTATTTCTTCCCCCCACTGTGACTGATGGAATGGAATCGCCTTTGAATATCCAGTGAAGCCTATGACTGCTTCGCTAGGTAGCAACGTCGATATTCTGGACTTTTCTTGAAGTTCCACAGCAGCCGGGAGTACGCTTGAGTTTAGTGGTTCCTTGTCTGGTGAAGTGCTACTTTTATCAGGCTCGATAGTGAAGTAGCTAGTTATCAGCCTACGACAGTGAAGTGCTACGTTTATATTAGGCTACGATGGTGCAGTGTAGTGCTAGCTACGTTATTATATGGGGTAGTGTGCTATGCTGACACCTCATCGTGCCTTTGGGACACACACGTCCAGACAGGCTCGCCTCTCTTCATCACTGACACAGCAGGGCCTCATTTCAACCTGAAAAAGACAGGTGTGTGCGCACGCACGCACGCGCTCGTGACTGAAAAACTACAGCCGCAACTCTTTCCCACAACACAACAGGGAAATGTGACACCAGCCCCTTATTTCACCGATCAGGTGTGTGCGTGTGTGACAGACAGGAGACCAGTCACAGTGACAGAGGGAACCAAGGCTCTCCAGCATGTTTTATTCATAACGACTGGAAGGAGGTGGTGTTCTGCTTTATGGGGACTGCTACCAGGAGAAAACTGGATGTCAAACCCCCGCAGCCAAATCCACGTCTCGAGAGAACTGGCTAGCTGGCTGCGTCTCTGGAGCTAGCCTGCTTCTGAACGGGTCGCTCATATACATATTTATTTGCCTATTTTTATTAAGTGTAGTAGAGTAATAACATGGTAGTTGATACAAAATAATATGTAGGCTATTAATATGTGTGGCCTGTTTGTCGTTTGCTACCTGACATACTGTACATCTGGTGGTTGAGGTTTCTTCCCCGCTTAAATCATAGGTTTTAATTTTTAACTGCTACTTTTGGTTAAGTAAAAGGTGGTTAATGAAGTCATACATAAACCTATTCATTCAAGTGTTCTAATTCATATTGAGTATGCTATTAGCTTACTCTTCCTCAATTTGAGGGATTTGGGGAAAAGCGTTTGTGTGTAAACTGCCTCCCTCTGTATTCAGTCTCCACTCTGCACTCTGGTGGCAAATATAAATACTCGGAAGTAGAATAAAAAATAATGCAATTGGAGAGACTTATGTTTTTATTAATTCTGACAAACATTGCTGTCAGATAGAAAAGTACGAGAGTTACACATTTCAAGTTGATTCCAAGTCTTATCTTGTGCAAACACTAGATGGTGTATGGAAAATGTTTGAAGAGAACAGTTTTCTGAAAAGAAGAAAATAAAAAACAAAGAAAAATAAATGCTGGAACAAAGAAGTGCATTTAAACCTATGAGTTGATTCCTTTTGTAGTATTTATTGATTACCAGCTTCATACGAACTGGATGTTGAGGCATAAACATAGTACATTTCAACAAAAATATAACCAATATTTACAATTATTGTATTAAAAATACAAAATAACAACCATACATACTCCACCAATTGTCTTTTTAAAAGACATACAGGTAAAAGCAGTACAAGAAAAGTATGAAGAAAAAAAATTCATCACCAGCTAAATGTACAGTTGTGACCAGACATCACACATCAAATGTAGCAGTTCTACCTACTACAACTACTTTATGCTTGTACACTGTGCAACTTTTAGTTTTTCAAAATAGAACTTGGCCTGCTAATATGCACACTCTTCAAATAGTTGATGACAGTTGATGATGCATGTTACCACAGTATTACAAACGCATTATCGACAATCTATCTGCAGCCATTAATAAAAGAAACATAAAAAATAAACAAAAATACAATGAAATTATTATAATGTAGTTCCAGAACACAGTGGGCAACACTGCACTCTTGTTTTTCTAAGTCTAAATCTAACTGCTGATCAATGTGATCAGTGCGATGCAGCGCAAACAGAAGAACAACATAAAACTAAGTGATACTTTTTTTCACCATTTGATTACTAGTATTTCTGAATGGCAGACTTTAAATCAAATGTTCCTGTCTATAAACTTCGTCACCGGAGTCGAACGAGAAGAAACAAAATGAACAGAAACACAAACATTTTCTTCAGTTGATGAATATGGATCAACAGTGGAACCAGGTAGCTCTACAGTACGTTAGCATCACCTGCTAATATACACACCCACTGAATTGATTCCTGTAACAGATGTGACAAGTTTCTTTTTCCCTTCCCCTAACCAGTGACTAGCAGGATGAGTAGGAACATGGGAGAAGCAGGGCGTCTGCGGTGGATAGCTAGACCCCACAGGAGGAGGACAGGCTGGTGAGGGGACAGACTGTGCAGCACCATAGAAGGATCTGGGACCCGATTCTCCTGGCAGGATGAAACCACCTCTGTGCTTCTCGGTCACCGTGACGACGGGCATGTGGTTTAAGGAGGGACCCGGGTTCTCTCCTTCAGCTGATTGGCCGGAGAGCCAGGTATGATAGAATGACCGTCAGGTGACCTAACTAGATATGACTGGTTTGTATCGTGACATACATAGGATCTAAGTGGGCCTACTCTGTCGCCCAGCCAGAACACTAGTCTAGTGGAGACAGAGGAACTGCACTGCCCTGTAACTATTCAGGTCAGGATGGAAATGACCGTTGCGTTGCGAAAAAGACCACCTCGGAAACAAAAAAAGCTGACTGCCCATATGTCTCTGTGTGTGTGTGTCTCTGTGTGTGTGTGTGTGTGTGCGTGCATGCACGTATTGGCAACCCCCTACTGATTCCTACTTCAGTCAGCTGTGGTTTGAAGCACCACTAAACCATCGTTGAACATTTAACACTGAGCCTGTGTTTCCAACACTCTTCCACAGATCTGTGTTCTGAGTCCGGGGGGAGGTGGTCCGAAAACAACCCAGGCCGTCGCTTTCTCCTCCTCCCCCAGAGTGTAATCATTCTGGAAAGACTTCCTCCAGAAACATCGAACAGGAAGTTGAGGGAAAAAACCCGAAACCCCGCCCTCCCAAAAAACAACCAATCAGTGTCAATTTGATCGATGTTTTTTTTTCTTTTCTTTTTTTCTCTCATAACCGGAGTCCATTTTGTTCTCGTTTTACAAAGTAGAAAATGAAAAAGTGCAGACAAAGCTCAACACGTCATGATGCTGTTGTGTTAGCAGGTGAGTAGGGAGATCGGGGGGGAGGAAAAGGAGGCGGGGAGGGGGGGAGGGGGGGTAGTCTAGAAGGGCTGGTCCGTTACCAACGGCGTCAGGGGCGTGTGACCGCTGGCGGGCCGTTGCCGGGTTTTCCCCGGAGGAACAGTTCCACATCTAGCGTCTATATTGCCAAAGTGCCAGGCATTTTTTCTTTTTAGTATTTTCTTTTGTTTTAAATCCTCTCCACCTCTCATCTTCTTCACAGTATGTTTTGCATGCAGGGTCCTTCAAACCCCCACGATGCTTTAAGGCCGGGTGGGAGACGAGCATGTAGACGAGGTGGAGCAGGGGAGGCACGCACGTCACTGATGTCTGTCTGGCCGACGGGCTGTCTGGCTGTCTGTCTGCCAGCCTCTCTCTCCCTCAGAGACAGGACTAGTGCAGAGCACACCCTGAGGTGTGTCAGTATCAGACTGCAGACACCTGCTCGTCCTCTGCAAGGACAGACAGGAGGAGAGAGAGAGGAGGGAGAACAGGGTTAGTCTTTAGGACTCTCATTCAGGAAGCACCAGCAGCCCGTGTCTGAAACTTCCCTTGTTTTTTGATCTGAACTCATCATGCTATCAGACACTAGGGCAGCTAAACACATTGGATCAATATCTAGGAAGAGGATTTGGGAATAGCTCAGTAGTAGAGCTGACTGCAAATAACTGCAGATCAAAAGAGGCTGCAGGTTCAAATCCCTCTGTAAGCTAAATAAATAAATTACAATTCAAATGGGATTTGCCCCACTTGCAACTAAGTAGGATTTAATGATGGTTCCCAGAATGAGTAGAAGACCATCGGCCACAGACACCTTCTCTTAATGCAGCATCTCATCTGTAGTCATAACCACTTTTTAAAGCCCCATATTAAATCATTGCATATTTATAAAGCATCAGCAGAACCTTATAAACAATTTATGAAGGTTACAAAAGGGCCCTGAAGATATATTCTGTCAATATTACTTTTGGAGACAAACGCTTGAATAGAAATATTGATCGGAGCACATTAGCAGAACAATCACAGAAATGAGACTAACTACAGGACATGACATCATTGTGCAGGATATTACATCATTGTGCAGTGAAGTGAGGCCAGTGTGCGTCGCCATAGAGACGTAGGTGCATGAGTGCAAGCAGGACAAACACAGAGAGAGAGAGATCAGAGAGCCTGTCACAGAGAGAGAGAGATAGAGAGAGAGAGAGAAAGAGAGAGAGGCAGTGTACCAGTAGTAATGGTGACCTTTTGGTTCGATTATGATGACTCGTGCACAATGAGATGCCAGTGAGGTCAGTGGTCAGGGCAAAAGTCCGAACCATCTCAATACAGGAAGTGAACAAAGAACTAATGAAGAGAATAATAGGCACAACAACAAAAAAAGCTGAAGCTTTCAATCGAAAACTTGAGTTCAGATCCTGTACTGAGGCGTTTAGGAGTTAAGACCCGCCCCCGGACAGTGCTCGGTGGGGATGTGAACGTGAGCAGCAGTGTTCATGTGTGTGGCGTCTCCTCTGGGGGGGGCATGCACGTCGAAGAGGCTGGAAGCCTGAGAAATCAGTGTTTACCTTCCTTGGGGAGGGGACCTGCCTGTTAACCTCCGACTCTCAGCGCCTGGGGGGCGCTGACGTGTATGTGGCCCTGGCTCTCGGCTTCCTCAGAGAGACTAGTTTGGGAGACAAGGACTCACCCTCCTCTTCCTCCTCGGGCTCGTGGTCCTCGCCGGCCGAGCGGGCGCGGGGGACGCCGGGGGCCCGCTGCCTGGAGCCCCCCTGCTGGGCATGGAGGTGGGGGTCGGGAGACTGGGTGACCATGCGCGAGCGCTGGAGGGCCGTGGTGTAGTCGGGGGGGCGGCGGGCGGGCTGGGAGGGCGGGGCGGAGGGCGAGGGCTGCTGCGCCTCGGGGAAGTCGGACACGGTCAGCGCGGTGTAGCCGGGAGGGGTGGGGGGCGGGTCCCTGTAACGGCTCTCCTTCCGTGCTGGGGGGGGAGGGTTGGGATTTAGTCACAGGACTGGATTATCACTTCATAACTTCATATTATTCATAACTTCATTCATAACGTAACATAAAATACAAACGACGAACATTAAATGTTTACAACTCGTCAGAATGCTGACTCAGGGCTTCTACACTGAATCTCCATGATGAATCCCCAGGAGGAGAGAGAGAGGGTGCTTCCACTCACAGAGCAGTCCCTTCCCCCCTGTGGTGATGGGGGAGGGCGAGGGTCTCCCCTGCTTGGCGTCCTCCGAGCCCGTGGAGGTGATGCTGCTGGTCTCTCCGTCTGCGTTAACGTCCTTGCCCCCCCGCCTCTTGATGGTGCCCGTGTCCCCCTCGGAGTCCTCCCCCCAGTACGCTGCCGATGACGACGACGAGCTGGCCGACGCCCAGCTGCCCCGAGCCTGCGCCGCCCACAGCCCCGCCTGCCCCCCCAGCAGGGCCTCGGGCCCCCCGTGGGGCAGCCCCCCCAGGCACCCGCCCCCCCCCGCCGAAGGCCAGTGTCTCCCAGCTGCGGCCCTGCTGCATGGTCTGGATGTTGTCGTGGGAACCGGAGGAGCAGGAGGTCCAGGAGCCTCGGCCACTGTCCGCGGCGTCCAGGGACACGCGGTCGCCCTGGTCCTGGGTCAGCTCCTCCGAGCTGGGCGATGACATCACCGTGGGGCAGCCAGCGTACAGGCCTCGACACTCATGCACCGACGAGTAGGAGCTGGGGGGAGAGAGAGGGGAGGTCAGTCAGTCATCCATTACACAGGTCACTGAATCAGCTGTTACTGGGGGAGGTGAGGTATGGGAGATGAGGTTCATGTCAGAGGGGTGGTGAGGTACGGGTGGTGAGGTATCGGAGGTGAGGTATGGGGGGTGAGGTACGGGTGGTGAGGTATCGGAGGTGAGGTATGGGGGGTGAGGTACGGGTGGTGAGGTATCGGAGGTGAGGTATGGGGGGTGAGGTACGGGTGGTGAGGTATCGGAGGTGAGGTATGGGGGGTGAGGTACGGGTGGTGAGGTATCGGAGGTGAGGTATGGGGGGTGAGGTACGGGTGGTGAGGTATCGGAGGTGAGGTATGGGGGGTGAGGTACGGGTGGTGAGGTATCGGAGGTGAGGTATGGGGGGTGAGGTACGGGAGGTGAGGTGACCCTACCCGAGGCTGTACTGGTCGGGGTCGGTGGTGGCTCGTCTCTCCAGCCTGGGGCCCCCGGCGTGGGCCTCTCCCAGGGCCCGCAGCCTCCTCTCCTCCTGGGCCATGTCGAACGACGAGTTACTGACCAGGCTGGAGCGGGACGAGATCTCACTGTGACCCGAGTCTGAGTAGGAGTCAGCCATCCTGGGGTAACCTGGAGGAGGAGGGGGTCAAAGGTGACATTGTTAAACAGGACCCTCATTCTATTAGCCCAAGGTTGCATTTTGTGCAAAGTTGAGAAAGGACAAGTGGTTTAAAACATACAACTCAACATCAAATGAGAAAGCCTGTGTTTGACTGGCAAGCTCTACAACTAAACTACAGGAAGCCTCCTTCAGGATCAGTGAAGACTGAATTAAAAACTGTACTCAACCACAAAGACAAGACAGTGCACAGGAAACGTTTCATCATTCAGGAAGAGAAGGGCTAAACCACAGACCAGTACAGCAGACACACACACACACACAGGTCCAGATTCAGAAGCACTTCCAGGAACGTGACCGGGTGGGTAGTGACCAGCTCTCCCCCCTCCCTCCTCTCCCATTAACACTAAGGAGGGCAGCTCCAGGGAGGGCAGCTCCAGGGAGGGCAGCTCCAGGAAGGGCAGCTCCAGGAAGGGCAGCTCCAGGGAGGGCATCTCCAGCCTTCATAACTCTAAACCAGCTGCACTCTCCCTCCTGGTCCAGCCTCACCCACATGCAGGATGCTAACATACGGCCGGCGGTCAGGGAGGGCACACACAAGCTCTGAGATCCCATTCAGAAAACTGCAGGGTGCCACTCCAGGCTACTTAGCTAGCTAGCTTAGCATCAGCTAAGCTAGCTTCACACACTAAAACACTCCCTCTCCCACACACACACATTATCTGAGGCCCTCTCCAACACACACAAACTCTCTCTCTTTCTCTCTCTCTCTCTCATACACACACAAACACACAGTGCACACACTAAGCAGAAGAAGCAGCACTAGTGAAGCGACTGTTGTGTTCTACCACTACCAGCAACACCTCCCTGCAGTAGCTACAGCTAGGGTCCCCAACCAGCGTAGCAGGGCCCCTGGGAATGCAGGAAGGGGTCGTTTGAGGTCACAGACTTGGGTCTATAAACCCCAGATCTACAATCCCCAGATCTATAAACCCTAGATCTAGAATCCCCAGATCTAGAAACCCCAGATCTAGAAACCCTAGATATAGAATCCCCAGATCTGGAAACCGTAGATCTAGAATCCCCAGATCTAGAATCCCCAGATCTAGAATCCCCAGATCTAGATTCCCAACCCCTTGTCTGGACACCCCTCTCTAGATGAGAGTTCATCTATTTGATCCAGATTCTGTCACGAGGACCAGGCAGTGTATTCCTGCATCCACAGGGGGGTCCCAGCGCTCTACACCAGCAGGGGGTCTGTCAGTCCTGTTACCTGCTGTGGTGGACGTGGGTTTGGGGGTAAAGGTCACCCTCCTGACCCCTGGGCCCAGTCTCCCCCGCCCTGCAGGACACGTGACAGGGAGCACGCAGTCAGACTGGGGGAGCAGGGGGGGAACGTGGGCAATTTGTACTTTCGAGACACACCCCAACAGTGTCTGTGTACGTGTCTATGCACACACACACGCACACACACACAAACATCCCTGGAACGCTGGACCTTGAATCCTAGCCTTTTGTGTTTCAAAGCATGACGCAACAATGAGGAGATTCCGGGGCCAGTTTCACCCCCCGTCCACCAGGTGTCAGCGGTGAGGCGGGGTGTGTCAGGCAGACATGGGAGACAGGGAGCAGGATGCCAGGCTTACCCTTCTTAGGGGAGCTGTGGGGGGAGGTGGGGGGGGAGGAGAGCTGGGAGGAGGAGTTGGACGCTGCGTCGTCTGGCTGTCTCTTCTGCCTCTCGCTCGCCTCCTCCGACAGAGACAGGATCTTCTTCAGCGACTGAGGCGAGCTTGTGCCTTCCAAACAAACACAGAGCAGCGTTAGCGAGCACGTTAGCGTTAGCGAGCACGTTAGCGTTAGCGAGCACGTTAGCTTTAGCGAGCGCGGTTAGCCTCGGCCAGGAAGGAGGCTTTGTTGACAGGATTAAAAACGCTGCTACATTGTTCCGTCTTTCTCTTTTTTTTTTTTTTTTTTTTTTTACATGCAGTCCCCCAGACAGCCTCCAGGTGGTGCTAACTCCACCAAAACAGACTTGGCTCAAAGATGCTCTGCTTACTGGACAACAAAGCATCCATCACCCAGTCAAGACGACCCCCCCTCCAGTCTCCTCCCTGTGTGTGTGTGTGTGTGTGTGTGTGTGTGGGGGGGGGGGGGGGGGGGTCTCACCGAAGGGCGGCAGGTCTTTGACGGGGACCTTCTTGCGGGAGGGGTAGAGGGCCACGGCCGGTACCTGGAGGGCCTGGCCGCTCTTGGTCAGCTGACCCCGCTGCTGGGACGCCGCCCTGGACACTACCGGAGACGTGTCCGGCCTCTTCCTGTCCCCGGAACTCTTGGGCACTAGGACCCAGATGCCAGGTGGGCGGTTAGTACACTTAGAGATGTGCTGTCGTTATGTTTTGTGTTATTATGTTCATGTATTCATTCTCTTATACAGAGAAGTAGTGTGCCTTATAATGTATTGTAATTTAAAGTAGTAATAATGTATACATTCCCTTACACAGAGAAGATGTGTGTGTAATAACATATTGTAATTTACAAGAATAATACCATATTCATGGACTTCTACAGAGACAAACGTGTGTGTTACAATGACATTTTATCCATTCAGCGTTCAAAAGCCCCCCCCCCCCCCCCCCCCAGTTGTACTCACAGGTGTTGACGGAGGGCTCACACTGTATGGACAGGGTGTGCAGGCTCTCCTCGTTGGTCTCCAGGTTCAGGTGGGACAGGTACTGCTTGACCTTGCGGGCCATCTGCGCGTCCTCGTACAGCTTCTTGGCGTTGAGGAAGGAGCTGCGTCGCACGCGCTTCTTGTGTCCGCCTGTCTGGGTGACGTCCAGCACCGCCGCGTTGGCACTGCCCTGACTGAGGGACCTGGACACAAACACACACACACACACACACAGGGTTCGTACACCAACACACACGGTTTATACACCAATACACACAGGCATACACACGCGCCCACACACACACACAAAAAACAGAGGAGGTAGAGAGACCATTATCAGATTGATGCTATTTGTGTGAGTGAGTGAGTGAGTGAGTGTGTGTGTGTGCGCGCCCCTGTGACTAATCCAGAGAGAACTCTACGGGTGGAACCAGTCCAAAGAAGGAACGTGGTATCGTTTCGTTTTTAGACTCATGCAGAGGGCAGGCTTCATGGCTCTACTCTCAGTTCTGGAACATTCCATGCATTCCAAAAGGGGGGTCGGGGAGTCAAACAGGCAACAGGGTAGGCTGGGAAGGGTTTCTAATGAAGGAACATAGTCTCTAGTTTACATAACTGTGGCCTGAGTCAGGGGTGTAGTAAAACGTTCTTTCAAAAGCACGTGGCGGGTTTGGAAACTGCACACGAGCTACACTGTTGATGTTCTGTAGTGAGTAACATTCTGAACGTTTCAGAAGGGAGGCCACAAGAATGTAAAGCAAGACTAGCTTTCGATGTGGTGCTGACGCCGATGTTAAACGCTTTGTGTTGAGGTAGGTACTGCGCGAGGAGAACTTCAAATAATGGCAAACTGAAACTGCAAAATAATAGAGTTTGCATGCTGTTAAAAGTGTATTAGAGTGTATCAATGTATCAGAGTTGAATACATTGATAATGATCACTTTTGCTAGTAAATGTTTCTGATATTAGTTATTTTGTGTAATATATTTTTTATTTGGCAGAAGCACACAGGTTTTGCTTGTGGGAGAAAGTAATACCGATCAAGATGTTTTGAGTGATGAACACAGTTCCTCACAGAATGTTCTTGTCAGTGATTCCAGATGTGTGCGGAGGCCCAGGTATTACATTTAGTCATTTAGCAGACGCTCTTATCCAGAGCGACTTACAGTAAGTACAGGGACATTCCCCCGAGGCAAGTAGGGTGAAGTGCCTTGCCCAAGGACACAACGTCATTTGGCACAGCCAGGAATCGAACCGGTAACCTTCAGATTACTAGCCCGAATCCCTAACCGCTCAGCCACCTGACTCCCTCTAGCAGAAGTGATCTTCCCATCGTTCTAAGCCTTAAAGCTCGAGGTTGGAAGTGTTAGCAGGGTGTCAAACTAAACCGGTTAATCAAAACAAGGCTTGCGAAAAGAAGGGAGGCACATATATGAGCGGATAACCATAGGGGGTGGGGGGGGGGGGGGGTCGGCAAGAGAGCAAAGGTCATAGGTTAGCCAACTCACCCTAAACTCCTCCATTTCTTCTTCCTAGAAGGGATAGCCATGAACAGAGAAGCGAGGGTGCAAAGTTTGGACGGAGAGAGAGAGGGAGAAAGACAGGGAGAGACAAGCTTAGGACAGGAAAGACTACCAAGACCACCAAAGATGTGTCACCAGAAGCCCCATGTGAGAGAGACCAGAAAGACACAACAACAACAACAGCCGGTCTCTCGACCCCGAAGTGACATCACAGAATGGGACAAAACAAACACACTTTTACAGCAGCACCGTGATTTGAATGTGAATGAGGAAGTGGATGGGAGAGGCTGCTTGGCACAGCTGAGGAGGGGGAAGCGTGTGCTGGGAACTCTGACCAGCCTACAGTGAACTAACCCCCAGAGACGGGTTAGTCCGTGGGAAGCCTGTGAGTCCTACAGTACAGGGAGCGTGAGGGGAGATTAGTGTGGCCTGGGAACATGGAGGTTCCTGTGTGTGTCTGGACAGGTCACCTGGTTCTGAACATGAGAGCAGGATCCATGTTGACGGAGCCCATACGGCCCACGTGACGGATCTCCTTGGCGATCATCCTCAGCTTCTCAAAGTTCACCAACCCGTCCACCTTCGAGTCATTACCTGAGGGACGAGAGGAGAAAACAGTTGTTATTTTAGTTTTATTTTATTTCATTGTTATGTATATTTTATTGTTTATATATCATAACCAGGCTCTCCAATGCAGAAAAGCTTCCCCACAGGTTGAAGGCCCGGGACGTCAGGATACATACCTTCGTGCAGGAAGGTGAGGTCCTTCTTGATGACGGGGAAGAGAGGGATGATGGGAGGCTGGAGGTTCTGGTTGTTGAGGACGTTGCGGTACTTGGCCATGTTCCTGGAGGGGTCGAACAGGTCCTGGAGGTCCCCAAACAGCTTCTCGTACTTACTGGGCAGTTTCTCCCACGTGCCCCGCAGTCTGGAGACTGGAGCCAGGTTCAGACCGCTGAACAACCACAAACAGACCGCACAGTCAATACACTGCTACCAGAGACTGTGGTCATGGTCAATACACTGCTACCAGAGACTGTGGTCATGGTCAATACAGTGCTACCAGAGACTGTGGTCATGGTCAATACACTGCTACCAGAGACTGTGGTCATGGTCAGTACAGTGCTCCTAGAGACTGTGGTCAACTATGATCACAGGGCCTGAGTCAGTATTGTGAAACCAGAATGTCAAGTGGTCGACCACAGAGTTGTCTTTGACGTGTTAAAAAAGACACATCCATGATCTCTGACACTGTTTGTATTTGGCTTTAGGATGAAAAATCATCTGCTAAATGTAAGGATATTGCTGTGGGTAAGCTAAGCTAAGCACACATACTGTACGGTATAGCATACAGGTGCCACACAAAAGCGACAACACACCCCGACACGCCTCCTCACTGACCTGATGATGGCGAACATGGAGTTGAAGTTCTTGCACTCGCGGCAGTGCAGGGCGATCTTCACAAAGTGCTTGATGGTCTTCATGCGCTTGAGCTGGTTGGGTTCCCGCGTCACCTCCGACGCCACCCAGAACGTCTCCAGGTTGATGGCCTCCTCGAAGCGCTTCAGGCTGGCCGAGCCCGTCTTGGAGCGCAGCTTGAACAGGTCGTCCATGTACTCGGTGGGCTCGATGGCGCAGAAGAGCTCGAAGGCCCTCATGGACAGCTGGGTGGCCACCTCCACCGTGCTGAGCTGCAGCAGGGAGATCTGACCCTCCCTCAGCAGGTCCTGCGCGTCCTCGTCAGAGCACAGGGTCTCCGTCTCCATGTTGCTCTTCAGGTAGTACCTGGGGGGACGGGGGGACGGGGCGTTGAAGTGTGGTGCATATCAACACTTGTTGAGGAAGGAGGAGAGGAGATGGGAGGCGATGTAGGAGGGGAGGCAAGGAGAGGAGGTAAGGGAAGAAGGCTAGGAGAGGAGACAAGGAGGAGAGGCAGCTAAGAGAGGAGGCTAGATGAGGAGATGGGAGAGGAGGAGGCTAGGAGAGGTGATAGGAGAGGAGGCCAGGATGACGGTGATAGGAGAGGAAGCTAGGAGAGGAGGCTAGATGAGGAGATAGGAGAGGAAGCTAGGAGAGGAGGCTAGATGAGGAGATAGGAGAGGAAGCTAGGAGAGGAGGCTAGATGAGGAGATGGGAGAGGAGGAGGCTAGGAGAGGTGATAGGAGAGGAGGCCAGGATGACGGTGATAGGAGAGGAAGCTAGGAGAGGAGGCTAGGAGAGGAGGCTAGATGAGGAGATAGGAGAGGAAGCTAGGAGAGGAGGCTAGATGAGGAGATGGGAGAGGAGGAGGCTAGGAGAGGTGATAGGAGAGGAAGCTAGGAGAGGAGAAAAGGAGGGCGGGAGGAGGGCGAGGTGTCCTACCTGCCGCTGAGCTGGATCCTGTCTGCCAGCTTGGAGAGCTGCTCCGGCAGGCGTCTCTGCTTGATGACGCCCTCCGGCGTGACGGACACCTCGCACAGCGAATAGGCTTCCGGTGCGGCCGTCAGGGCAAACTCGCGGATGGCCTGCACCACCACCTCCTTGGCCGTGGTGTCTTTACCGATCATGATGTAGCGACTCTGCTGGTCAGCCTTGAACACACGCAGGACCTGGTCCGACATGTCTGAAGGGGAGGGAACCAAACAGAGATGTTATCGTCCTCTGTTTCAGAGTATGATGCTATAACTGTAACGTGACTGGAAATACGTTTTTTTGCGACCGAGCATGGTTCAAAGAGTCAGGTGGCTGAGCAGTTAGAGAATCGGGTTAGTAATCAGAAGGTCGCTGGTTCGATTCCCGGCCGTGTCAAATGACGTTGTTTCCTTGGGCAAGGCATTTCACCCTACTTGCCTCGTGGGGAATGTCCCTGTACTTACTGTAAGTCGCTCTGGATAAGAGCGTCTGCTAAATGACTAAATGTAAATGTAAAGACTACTGACATGCGGACCTGTTTACCATCCCATGTCACATTCACAACCCTGACAGAGGTGTAAGTCAAGCACCGTCACCTAGAAACGGTTGCCATTAGATACAACCTGAATCATGATGACACACATGTCTGTGTCCATTAGTTACCAAGCAACACCTGACAACTCAGATTGAAATAACCACCAGTGTGTAGGTGGTGTGTATAGCATGAGTGCTATGATCTGTTTATAGTCAACAGAGATGTTATATAACCCAATCTGTCAACTCAACCATCAAAGACAGCACGAGAATACAAGATATACAGCACCCAACTGTAGTTAAGATTCATTAGACCCACACACTCAAATCAACCCAGCCCAGATCGCAGCCACACAGAGAGAAATTGAAACCAAAGCCAGTTTGATTATGAGAGGACAGGGCGCCCATTAAACCTAAACAACCTCGTAATCCAGCTAAGAGTTGTAGATGAGCTTGTGAGAAGACAAGCGTAGAGGAGAGAAGTTGCAGCCCAAGCAGAGCGGTGCAGATACTCACTGGTCACGACCGGGGCTGAAACAACACAGTGTGGGAATCTGTTAATGGAGGCTGAAAATAGAGACGCCAGAATTCTGCCTAATAACAGCGAGGCTGCCAGCATCATACAGTATGGGCAGCATAAGCGAGATGTGGGAGGTTTCAAATGTGTTTATGGCTCAGAAAGACATTTCTAATTTCAAGCTGGTGTACATTTGAATCCAAAGAGAGAGAACTTTGATTGATTTCAAATGGATCCTTTTTGAATAAAATATCCATTCATGATGTCGGAGGCACAAATCACTGACTAGATTATGGTTTCACTCCCTTTAGTTTCCCTGTAATGATCAACTGCCGTCAGGAAGGAAGGGAAAAGAGCCTGATTTGACACGTCTCTATAGAGGATAGATAGCTCAGCGGTGGGGTATTTCACAGCATATCTACAGATCACTGGTTCAAATACTCCAGTGTATGTGGTTTTAGATGAACATTTCTGCTAACTAAATACATTAGGATTATGACTTAATGACTATATTAGTCTAGTATTTAATGTCCATGTACTGAGGAATGTACAATCAGGCCTGGAGAGAGTCCCTATAGTAGATTCCCACCCCAACCCTGCTCCCGATTCAGCTTGTCAACCAGCTAACTAGGAATGGTCCGTGTTGGATCAGGGTGGTAGTGAGGACCAGGAGCAGGGGCAGGCCGCCTGTGGCGAGCGCAGCGCCCTCACCTGGCTGGTTGGTGAAGTCCAGGATGCGGTGGTGAGACTGGAGCAGGTCTGGGTTGGAGGACGACAGGTTGCCGCTGACTGGCAGCGCCGGGGGGACCTGCTTCGACTGCTTCAGCCCCACGATGCTGTCGTCCTGGGATTGGCCCACGCCGACGTCGCTATGGAAACAGGAGGTGAGGGGGAGGAGCAGGTTAGGGTGCAGTTCTGTTGTTGGAGTGTAGAGGGCGATGTTTGTGAGGAACAGAGGGGGAACTAAAATGTGTCCGCTAGGATATTTTTGTACTACATTTTTTTAAGGAATCATCCCCAAATCCTACGACCCAAAAAGAGTAAAAATCCATGGAACTCATAACCAGAGCAACTTCACAGCACCCTGCGTCACAGCAAAATATCCTACAACTTACTTGTATGGTTTCGGGGGCAGGATGCTGGTGAGAGTCTTGTCGAAGATCTTCTTCAGCTTGTTGCGTCCTCCCACCGTGTTGGCCTTGGCCTTCTTGGAGACCTTCTCCAGACCCATCACCTGCTCCACGTCTACCGCCAGGTCTGGGATGGAGAAGCGGCTGGCCTTCTTGATGTCTCCGATCTTGGGGAGGTGAGGCGCTCCGTTCTTCCTGTCCTCCTCCTCGCCCTCGGCCTCCTGGTCCTGCTCCGGCCTGCTGAGGAGCTCCTTGAACACTGAGGAGGGGAGGGGAGGGGAGAGGCGTCTACGTTTAGTTGTGTAAGCAGAGGGCTTGTTGTGATGTGCGTGTGTGTGTTTCGCTTGATCGTTCGTGTCAAAGCTGGCTGTCTAGGAAGCCGTGTCTCACCTAACAGGTTGGTTTTCACAGTAATGGACAGGTGTGTGTTGTTCCTCAGGATCTCGTTGGCTTTGGTGAGCTGGACGTTCTCAAAGTTCTGCCCGTTCACCTCCAAGATCTGCGAAACGATACCAAACACAGGTCAACAAATGTCTTGCACCTTTTCCACATCGACAAGCTGATGACACCGTTGCAACTAGAACGCTTGAGTCTGTCTATGACATCACAGCAGGAAACAGGAAGTGTCCGCTGCATCCTTCCAGGTGTGTAAACTCTAACCCTCACACCTACAGTCCTGGCAGGGCTTCCTCTCCAGCTAGCGGCCGCTTAGCTACCCCTCAGAGCGGTGGGAGGAAGTGACCTTTCACCTCTACTTCCTGTGCTGTCACTGTCGTTACCACGGCGTTGATGGAGCAGCAAGCTCTAACAGCAGTTCCCGGGTCAGCTCTCAGCTCTTAAAGTAGTTTGAGTTCAGAGGTCAGCGGAGGTTAAGTGGCTAATAAGTTGATGAGGAGTGGATTGCGACAGATAGGGTTGAGCTTTTGTGCTGGCAGACATCCGCCATGTTTAATGGTGATAAATGATCCGACTGAAGAGGGTATGAGAATGAAACGTGTGGCAGGAAGTTGTGTCTCACACTTCCTGTGGGGAAACAGCTGAAGGGGAGTTTGGGGTTAAGGGTTTAAGCCTCAACGACAGCCAGCCACAGAACTCAGGTTTCAGTGCTTGACTGAAACTTCTCAGACTCACGTCTACATGACTGAACGACTATAACTGTAAAGATGAAGATTTGGACAGTGACGAGGATGATGATGATGATGGTTGTGATGATGGGTGACGGCGGTGGCGTCGGTCGTACCTGATCTCCTCTTTTGAGCCCCGCCTCTGCAGCCTTGCTTCCCGGCTCCACGCTGTCGATGAAGACGCGGAAGCCCTTCTCAGAGCCGCCCAGCAGGGAGAAGGCCAGTGGGGCCTCCCTAGACGGCTTGGTCAGGGTGACCAGCCGGGGCTTGGCCTTGGCAGCACACGCTATGTTTAACAGTCTCAGGTGCCCGCACATTTTCTGGAAAAACAAAAATTAGAACAAGATATATAAATTTAAAAAAGCATTCAAAATCTGTCTGTAGTCCTTTTTACAAGCAATGTCACAGAGGGCTTTGCATTTGAGGCTATAGAACTTCACCTAAACATGAACTTTATATGCATTTTAGTAAAGGCCAGGAGGGTGACTGGAGGATGTGATACTGTATGAGGGTTCATGAGGAGATGTTTAACTTGAGAAAGAAACCGACCTCTCTCTCCAGATTGTTCTCGAACTCCTCAAGGAAGTGTGTCATCGCATGGTCGCCTTCAAAGTCGTTGAAGTGATTGTTCACCCACAGCAAGACTACCCGTGTAACCTGGGAAACCAGCACAGGGGAGATCACCATCACAGCACGTGTGGGTCTACAGGTGTATGGTCTGTCTGAATGATGTGAAGGTGTGAGCGTATGATAGTCTAGCTGTGTGGGTGTGTGTGTGTGATAGTCTAGCTGTGTGTGTGATAGTCTAGCTGTGTGTGTGATAGTCTAGCTGTGTGTGTGTGTGTGTGTGTGATAGTCTAGCTGTATGTGTGTGTGTGTGATAGTCTAGCTGTGTGTGTGTGTGTGTGATAGTCTAGCTGTGTGTGTGTGTGATAGTCTAGCTGTGTGGGTGTGTGTGTGTGTGATAGTCTAGCTGTGTGTGTGTGTGTGATAGTCTAGCTGTATGTGTGTGTGTGTAATAGTCTAGCTGTGTGGGTGTGTGTGTGTGTGTGATAGTCTAGCTGTGTGGGTGTGTGTGTGTGTGATAGTCTAGCTGTGTGTGTGTGATAGTCTAGCTGTGTGGGTGTGTGTGTGTGATAGTCTAGCTGTGTGGGTGGGTGTGTGTGTGTGTGATAGTCTAGCTGTGTGTGTGTGATAGTCTAGCTGTGTGGGTGTGTGTGTGTGTGTGTGTGATAGTCTAGCTGTGTGGGTGTGTGTGTGTGTGATAGTCTAGCTGTGTGGGTGTGTGTGTGTGTGATAGTCTAGCTGTATGTGTGTGTCCATGTGAATGTCAGAATCAGAATGGGATTTATTCGCCATGAAAGTTTGCACAGACAAGGAATTTGCTTTGGCAGGAAGGTGCATAAAATAAACATATAGGGACCTAAAGTTTAAATATGTGGACTATCTATACTAAGGGTACATAAACTAGCAGTACTAAGTGGAATTATAATTTAATAAAATATACAATAAAATATAAGTTGCCGTAATTTACAATATAAAAATACAAATATTACAAAAAATACAAATGTACAAGATACAATTTTGTAATGCAGTGCAAAAAGCAGTGTGTGTGATAGTCTAGCGGTGTGTGTCCATGTGTGTACCTTGTCCCTGAGGCTTGGATCATGGAACCACTCCAGCAGCTTGTGCCCCACCACCATGGGGCTGGACAGGAAGGTCCTGTAGGTGAGCAGGAAGTCCTCGATGTAGGTGGGGTCCACCACCGAGTGCTCCTCCACCAGGTGCATGGTCAGGCGCTCCGTCGTGCCCTGCAGGGCCGGAGGGGAAAGGCATGCTCAACACTGCTCCACCACTGACGCCGCCTTCTCAAAAATACTACTTTGCCCGATAAAACAGTTTGATTAGAACGAAACTAAGGTAAAGTATGTGCTGGTCAGTCTCTGTGTGTGATGTGTGATAGAGTCCCAGCCTCACCTTGATGACGATGTGTCCCTTCCTGGTTCCGGTGCGGTCCAGTTCGCGGTGCTCCTTCACCATGACGATCTCTCCCTCCTCCTCCACCTTCTGCATGTTCTTCTCCACCTGGTTCAGGATGCAGCAGTAGTCCTGCTGGGCGATGCACACAAACTGGAGAGGAGGAGGAGGAGGGAGAGGGAGGGGAGGAGGAGGAGGAGGAGGAGGAGGGAGAGGAGGAGGAGGAGGAGGAGGAGGGAGGGGAGGAGGAGGGAGAGGAGGAGGTGGAGGAGGAGGAGGTGGAGGAGGGAGGGGAGGAGGAGGAGGAGGAGGAGGAGGAGGAGGGAGGGGAGGAGGAGGAGGAGGAGGAGGAGGAGGTGGAGGAGGGAGGGGAGGAGGAGGAGGGAGAGGAGGAGGTGGAGGAGGGAGGGGAGGAGGAGGAGGTGGAGGAGGGAGGGGAGGAGGAGGAGGAGGGAGAGGAGGAGGTGGAGGAGGAGGTGGAGGAGGAGGAGGAGGGAGAGGAGGAGGTGGAGGAGGAGGAGGAGGGAGAGGAGGAGGTGGAGGAGGGAGGGGAGGAGGAGGAGGAGGAGGTGGAGGAGGGGGAGGAGGAGGAGGAGGTGGAGGAGGGGGAGGAGGAGGAGGAGGAGGGAGGGGAGGAGGAGGAGGAGGAGGAGGTGGAGGAGGGAGGGGAGGAGGAGGAGGAGGAGGAGGAGGAGGAGGAGGAGGAGGAGGGAGAGGAGGAGGTGGAGGAGGGAGGGGAGGAGGAGGAGGAGGAGGAGGAGGGAGAGGAGGAGGTGGAGGAGGGAGGGGAGGAGGAGGAGGAGGAGGTGGAGGAGGGAGGGGAGGAGGAGGAGGAGGTGGAGGAGGGGGAGGAGGAGGAGGAGGAGGAGAAAGGGGAGGAGGAGGAGGAGGAGGGAGGGGAGGAGGGAGAGGAGGAGGGAGGGGGGGAGGAGGAGGAGGGAGAGGAGGAGGGAGGGGAGGAGGAGGGAGAGGGAGGAGGAGGGAGAGGAGGAGGGAGGGGAGGAGGAGGGAGAGGAGGAGGAGGGAGGGGAGGAGGAGGAGGAGGAGGAGGAGGAGAAAGGGGAGGAGGAGGTAGAGGAGGAGGAGGGAGGGGGGGAAGAGGAGGAGGGGGGGAAGAGGAGGAGGGAGGGGAGGGGAGGGGAGGGGAGGGAGGGAGGGGAGTAGGAGGAAGGTAGAGGAAGTGACAGAGAAGGAGGAGGAAGGAGAGAGAGGAGGAGGAAGAGAAAAGCAGAGATGAAAGGTTCCATCCATCGCAGTCATGTCTTCCCCATCCGCCAACACTATAAGGATCAACAACACATCCATCTGCTGTCCTGTGACCTCCAAGCTGATCTGTACCTGGCAGTCGTCCACCTTGGTCTTCATCACGCCCTTCATGTACTCCTTCTCCATGGTGGGCGACACCCCGAAGCTGTTCCCCATGCACAGGATCTCAGCGCGGCCCTCAGGGCACGTCACCTCCACGGAGCCGTTCAGGATCACCGACCACGAGTCCAGCTGGGACAGCAGAGAGCGGCAGGTCAGAGGTGGACGAGAGCTGGGGACCCACACTCAGTCTCCAGGTGTAGTGTACCATAGTGTACCGTACACACAAACTGGTGCTGGATTCAAGGGACTCAGCGAGATGATTGATTTCCATTTTTGGAATCGTAATCATGTCAACTGCGTTTACTAACTACATTTGAGTTGGTTTACGATAAATATCATATATTTTTATAGCATATAAAGGAATGTTTTTATGGGTTCTCATTAAACTCGATAGTTAAATCCCACATTGCGACATGGATGGATGAACTCTCTCTCTTCCACCACAACAAACATCACAGGCTCCAAACGTCTTCCTCCAGCACCAACACCAGCGTATGGTCACAGTAAGGGTTACATCAGCTCACTGGTTTACTGTGGCTTTTCGGCCTGGCCTTAAAGGCATGCTTCACACTCTATTGTTTGGGTTTACTGAAGCGTAAAAATGACCAAAATGGCTAGATTCAGAGTCAGGGTGCGGCCCCAGTAAAGAGGAGTAGATATGAGATGTGTGCTGTTCCCCTGAGGGGGGAGGGCCCAGGGACTGGGAGAGAAGGCAGTCATTCATGTTTAATAGAGCAGAAAAAAACCTCAAATGGAAGAAAAGGTCTTGGTGGCAAGAGAGAGAGAGGCACAAGTCTACACCACCGAGACAGGAAATACGGGCTCTCTCTTCCCCCCTCCCTCCCTCCCTCCCTCCCTCTCCTTTCGCTCTCTCACTGTCTTCCGTTCTCTCTCTTCCATTATTCCTTTCTCCCACACCTCACCCCCTCCCTCTTCCATCTCTGTTCCTCTCTCTCTCTCTCTCTCTCCCTCCCTCCCCCCTCTCTCTCTTTGACAGACAATGGATTGAAGCCCACACCCTTGACACACTGGACCCAGACAGACTGAGAGAGACAGTCGGACAGAGAGACAGGCAGACAGACAGACCTCTTCTCCATCGTTGAGGACGATGGTTCCTGCCCGCTCCACCACAGCGAACACCATGACGGCACACAGCTCCCTCCGGACAGACATGGTCATGTTGGCGAACGCTGGCAGCTGGTGCATGAACTCCAGGAGTTGCTCTGGGAGAGGGAGGGAGGGGGGAGCGGAGGAGAGGAGCAGAGGAGCAGAGGGGAAAGCAGAGGAGGATGGGGAGAGGAGCAGAGGGGAAAGCAGAGGAGGAGGGGAGAGGAGGAGAGGGGAAACAGAGAAGGAGGGGAGAGGAGGAGAGGGGAAGGAAGAGGAGGAGGGGAGAGGAGAGGAAGGCAGAGAAGGGGAGAGGGGGAGGCGGGCAGAGGAGGTGAGGAGGAGAGAGGAGGAGAGGTTAGTATTCAGCCTTGATACCATGATGAATATCCTGGTGCTAGCGTAGGGTTAGTCTGGTGCTATCCTGGTGCTAGCGTAGGGCTCGTCTGGTGCTAGTTTGCAGCTCAGGCTGCATGCACTGGTTGACCTGTACTTGGCATGGCAACAGAGTGGAGGGGGGAGCTAAGGAAGCACTGAAACTTTAATGTGCCGGGAGAGGATGTGCCAGAGTGACCTAGAAAAGCCTGCTGGGGAGGGGGGAGGAAGTGTGGGGGTGGGGGCCTGTGCCACATGGAGTAAGAGTGTGTGGAGGGGTGGGGGGGGGGGAGAGAGAGAGGGGGGGGCCCTCTCTCTCTCTGTACATCAAACACATCATCCCCTGATCGCCCGTCACATCCACAGTCAAGCTCGGAGACAGGGGGAATTCAAGCAAGTATAAAAAATAATAATATTCACCCAGTCCCCCTAGTTAGTATCATCACCCTGTGGATGAATCATAGCGTACACAGCCACGGTCTGATATCAAAAGCTTCATGTGGAAGGAAATGTTCCTGGAGGGTGTGTGTGTGGGGGGGGGGACACGACACACACGCTGGGGATGTGAGAGAAGCCGAACACAGAACGCCCCAGAGGATTGTGGAAGTGGCTGTGGCTCGCGGGGCTCACACTGCATTCAGGAGGGGTGGGGCTAACTGCAGGGGCGGGGCGTGTTCCTACACACATCATTAAGCACT
>NC_085030.1:16048923-16051423 GCF_963692335.1 Osmerus eperlanus
AATCAGGACAGAGATTGAAAGCATATTAATCTGTCTGGTGTGACATTCTGGTGGCGGAGGCTGAAGCAGAGAGGCAGACTGAAGGCAGAGAGGCAGATTGAAGGCAGAGAGGCAGATTGAAGTCAAAGAGGCAGACTGAAGGCAGAGAGGCAGATTGAAGGCAGAGAGGCAGACTGGAGGCAGAGAGGCAGACTGAAGTCAAATTAAAGGTAGAGAGGCAGACTGAAGGCAGAGGCAGACTGAAGACAGAGAGGCAGATTGAAGGCAGAGAGGCAGACTGGAGGCAGACAGGCAGACTGAAGTCAAATTAAAGGTAGAGAGGCAGACTGAAGGTAGAGAGGCAGACTAAAGGCAGAGAGGCAGACTAAAGGCAGAGAGGCAGACTGAAGGCAGACTAAAGGCAGACTGAAGGCAGGGAGGCAGACTGAAGGCAGAGAGGCAGACTTAAGGCAGAGAGGCAGACTGAAGGCAGACTAAAGGCAGACTGAAGGCAGGGAGGCAGACTGAAGGCAGAGAGGCAGACTGAAGGCAGACTAAAGGCAGACTGAAGGCAGGGAGGCAGACTGAAGGCAGAGAGGCAGACTGAAGGCAGGGAGGCAGACTGAAGACAGAGAGGCAGACTGAAGGCAGAGAGGCAGACTGAAGGCAGAGAGGCAGACTGAAGGCAGAGAGGCAGACTGAAGGCAGTTTCCAGGCAGCTCTCTCATCCCTCTCTGTCACTGCAGCTTCACATTTCACAGCTCTCAGCCTTTGGGATTACACATCAAATCTCCCTTCTCTCCCTCCGCCATACCAACTGCTGCTATGGCAACAGCAGGGGAGCTGTGGAAGTGTGTGTGTGTGTGTGTGTGTAGCCGGTGGCTGACGTATCTGTATCATAGCACCCCAAAGTCATTCTCTCTCCAGTAATTATAGGTTGGTTTGTCTCCCATAATAGCTAAGGGGCTAAACCAGGAAGTAGTGATGGTGGTAATGTTCCACAGCAGGACAGGAGAAAGGGAGTCTTGTGGAGGCTGATTGGTCAAAAGGACTTATCTCTTGTTTGTTTGCATACCAGCTGAGGTGACGGCACCTACAAACACACCGCGATGATTTCACATCATGAGAGGTGATGTGTGATCTCCCTATTCAAACCACACAATGGGAGGATTTAGGGTAACAGAGAGAGAATCAGGGGTGCACTGTTCTGCGTGCCTGTGTGTCCACCATTCTGTGTGAGTGTGTGTGTGTGTGTGTATGTGTGTGAGTGTTTGTGTGTGCACTTTCACACGTCAGAGGGTGAAAATGACAGTGACTTGACGTCTGCAGATGTGTCACCCCTCCAGCCCTCCAGATCATCAGCATCTGCTCATGTCTGTTTAAAACACCACTGCTGTTCTAACTTCTTCCACAATGAGATCTGCGACAACACTTCATTTTCCACCAAACTAGGTCAAAAGTCTCCCAGCAGGAGAAACCACAGCCAGATACCTGTGGTCATGGCCGTGCTGTTAACACACAGCCATGTCTCCAGTACGTACATGTTCCCCTGGTGCAGCATGTACACCTGGACGACTGCATGGTCACACATACTCTTTACGGCAGGGGTGACATGCTGACAGTCCACACAGAGATGTGTGTGTCCCCTCTCTCTTCCTGCTGGGACGCCCACGTCTGGTCCTGGTAAAGCTTCTTGTATAGGAGTGTGCGTGTGTGTGTGTGAATGTGCTGTGGTTGGTGTGTGTGTCTGTGTGACGTGGTGGGGCTGGGTGCCAGGACTCACCACGATCATCTCGGAAGGTTCCAGAACGATGCACTCACAACCACGTCTCAGGCTCCCTGCGGATCGCTTTCCAAAACTGGAGAGAGAGAGAGTGAGAGAGAGAGAGCGCGAGGGGAGAGCGAGAGAGCGAGGGGAGAGAGCGAGGGGAGAGAGAGAGGGGAGAGAGAGAGAGAGGAGAGTTTAGGTACAGGTCTAAGACGAGAGCCTTCAGGTGCAGGTTGGGCCCACACTGTGTTTGGACGGCGGCGATACACAGACCCTCACTCACATCACAGACCCTCGTTTCACAGGAAGAAATTCCACCCCGAAAACCTAAAAATATGCAGCGACTGGAAAACTCAGCTCTGTGACATCACTGAGGGTGCTGTCTGTGCGGTCTGGGGAGGGGGGAGGAAAGGGGGAGGGAGGGAGGGGTATTAAAGACGGGGGAGGAACCCGTATGACCCACATGGGACGGCAGCCCTGGAAAGAGTGAGTGTCTCCAGTGCTGGGCGGAGGAAGACTGCAGCTTCTGTACCAGCTCCAACCTCACAGACCCTGACACACAACCGCTTCCTTGTGTCGTATTGATGCAATCATTAGGAGCAAAAATGCCACCCCCAAACTGTTATTTCCATGGTCTATTTATTAGACAAACTAGTGGCTTTTATATTTCATCTGAAGTTAGCGCAAGGTCAATCCTTTTAGTGACTAATTCATTCCTTGGTTGGAATGTTCTTAGTCTGGTCAAGTAAGACA